>NW_026045911.1:2024139-2227249 GCF_023898315.1 Schistocerca nitens
GAAAGGTGGATATACACTGTACTAGTGCCGACATTGTGCATGCTCTGTTGCCTGTGTCTATGTGCCTGTGGTTCTGTCAGTGTGATCATGTGAGTATCTGACCCCAGGAATGTGTCAATAAAGTTTCCCCTTCCTGGGACAATGAATTCACGGTGTTCTTATTTCAATTTCCAGGAGTATATGTGTAGAGCTGCAAGAGGTGATAAGGCGTCTAAAACTTGACGACTCGTGGCGTCTGCTCAACAGAGAAACCACAGAGTTCACTTTCCACTACAACAAGGGGAAAAGCAGGATAGGGTGTACGTGAGCAGAGAGTTGGCCACCTCTGTATCACACGCAGAGGTCTGCCCAGAGATCTTCTCTGATCACTGTGCATACGAGACCAAAATCCACCTGCAAAGAAGAAAGCCCGCTGGTCACAAACACAGATGGAAAATGAACATTCAACACCTCACAGACGAGAGACTACGATCGGAAATCACAGAGACAATAGGAAAATGTTCTGAAAGGCGACACTCGTACCACTCCACTATAGAGTGGTGGGTAGAACCTGCCAAGCCAGCAATCAGAAGAGTGGTAGATACATTGCGGAGAAAGCCTACTGGAAGAAAAGCACGGCAGACTTCTACGCACTCTGGCTAAAAGACGTGCTGAATGGCCCTACAGACGACCTACAGTACCCGACGCCTGTGAGAGGATTAAAAGCACGTCTCCTCAACACGAAACGGCAGCGAATGGAAGGCATCATCGCTCGCAGCCAAACACACGGTGTCATCGAGGATGAGCCTGCCACGCTGCACCACTTAGTCAGGGAAAGGCAAAGTGCCAACAGCAAGGTTATCTCCGAACTCCTCGATAACGATGGAAACAAGCTGTCCACTAAGCGGGAAATCTTAGACGACGTTGAAAACCACTTCGAAAAACTCTTCAGAAGCGAAGAGACGGACTACGCCGAAACGGTAGACATCCTGCTGGAAACTCGTCGGATCCCGACTAATGAACACCGGGCGCTACTGACCGAAAACGTTACTGAGGATGAGGTGAGCGCCATCCTCAAAGACAGCGCAAAGGGCAGAGCACCAGGCGCCGACGGAATTCCCGAATAATTCTACAGCCATATCTGGGACCTAGTGGGAAGAGATCTCACAGAAATGGTAAACGAAATCCTCAAGGGGACAGCAGTACCGGCCTCCTTTCTGGAAGGGACGGTAATCCTTCTCCCAGAAACACAGGCAGCGAAACACATCGAGGAGTTCAGGCCCGTAACCCTATTGAATGAGACTACAAGACTGCCTCGAAATCCCTCGCAAATACCATCACTACTGCGTTACTGAAGGCGATTAGCCCGTGGCAAACGCGTGCAGTGCTCGGCAGGAGCATATTCGACGCCGCCTACGCATACAGAGGCGTGGTTGGACACGCCGCCACCAGCAGAACGACCGCAGCAGTAATTTCTGTTGACTTTCACAAAGCTTTTGACAGAATCAGCCACCGATACCTCCTATAAACGCTGACGAGGCTCGGAATTGGACGAAAATTTAACGGAATCTTAAGAAATTTTCTAACGAAGGCGACATTGGTAATAGCCATGAATGGATGGACAAAAAAAGAATACTGCTTTGGTTGGCAGGAGAGCCAACACCGTTTTACTAGAGCAGGCCGAAACACACGCGTTTTAGCTCACGCAGGCTGGCGTGAGGTCTGGAACAGGACAAGGAAATTAGAATTTAGAAAAAAAGGACGTAGCTGGTGGAATACTTAACTTTAATCCATTAATGGTTGAGGGCGCTACTGCTGACACAATTTTGAAAAGAAAACTGGAGACGGATGTCTGGTTCCGCATCAAGACAGCTTCGGTACTTAGTTTTGTGGGCACCATAGATCGAGAATCCAGATTCACACATGTATGTTGTGGCAAACGAAAGAAGTACACGTTTTGCCTTTTCAACAAGAGGGTAGTATTTCTTGTTATCCAAACGGATCCAAAAGTGTGAGTAACCGTCAATGTCAAAATTTGATTTCAAGTTAGGGTCTGTGGCAATTTCTATCATCATTTGATGATAGAATGTTCGGCTTTTTGGATACAGTGATGATTCACAATATCAATAGTAACTGATAATGGCGCCTTGCTAGGTCGTAGCAAATGACGTAGCTGAAGGCTATGTTAAACTATCATCTCGGCAAATGAGAGCGTATTTTGTCAGTGAACCATCGCCAGCAAAGTCGGCTGTACAACTGGGGCGAGTGCTAGGAAGTCTCTCTAGACCTGCCGTGTGGCGGCGCTCGGTCTGCAATCACTGATAGTGGCGACACGCGGGTCCGACGTATACTAACGGACCGCGGCCGATTTAAAAGGCTACCACCTAGCAAGTGTGGTGTCTGGCGGTGACACCACAAATAAAACTAGGGAAGTCAGTAAGACACGGCTGCCCGTTGTCCATGGCCCTTTTCGCGGCAGCACTTGACCCACTGCTACCGAAACCGGCTGCCAGCCTAAATGGATACCAAATCGGAGCACAGAAGGTCACATGTATGGCCAATGCCGACGATGTGGGAATTTTCGCCAAGAACGAGGAGGGGATAGACAAAAGAGAACCAACATTGAAAACGTTCCAAAACGCATCGGGAGCAATGGTGAAACTCAGAAAACTGTGCTGCACCCCATTGGCAATGGGAGTCTGACAACGAACAGGCAGTGGTATCGAATAACCGATACTCAGACAACACTAGGGATGTAAATACAAAAATGCCCACTAATGATGGCGGGACAAAACTGACGAACACCCCTACTTACGATACGAGGACTCGCCAGGACTCACTCGAACAGAAATCTAACGTTGGGACAAAGAGTCCAACTTATCATCAGAACGATCCTGACGAAAGCCAGGTACGTAGCACAGATACTGCGTGCACCGACACATATTGCATGAGCGATACAAGGGGCCGTCTACTACCTGCTGTGGGGGCGGGATGAATTCAAAGTATCACAGGTGACGTGTTCACTGAGGAAGGAGGGCTGGGGTTGGCAGACGTAAAGAGAAAGTGCGCAGCTGTTGTTGCTCCACAGCCGGCCGAAGTGGCCGTGCGGTTAAAGGCGCTGCAGTCTGGAACCGCAAGACCGCTACGGTCGCAGGTTCGAATCCTGCCTCGGGCATGGATGTTTGTGATGTCCTTAGGTTAGTTAGGTTTAACTAGTTCTAAGTTCTAGGGGACTAATGACCTCAGCAGTTGAGTCCCATAGTGCTCAGAGCCATTTGAACCATTTTGTTGCTCCACGGAGCAATCCAAATGGAGAACGAGAACGGATACAGCATCACGACCTGCCTAATAAGTACCTACAGGCTACTATCAGGGGAAGCGCCGGTAGACTCCCGCCACATCCCCTTCAAGTTGCTACACGTCAGGCGACTGGTACTCGACAGGAGCTACGCACTCCACACCGTGGCTAACCCACAACTACGGACGGTGAAACACATCTATGGCGCACTACGAGGACAATCGTGCAAAACAAGAATCGAGACAAAATTTCCAGACCACGTTTCTCCAATCGTCTGGAAAAACATCTCAGAACGAGCAATACCGGAGCGCGCCAGATCTACGTGGTACAGAGTAGCGCACAACACTGTACCGACTAACGAGAGGCTGGCCCTAGTCCGTATAAAAGAATCGCCCACCTGTGAAACTTGCAACGAAAAGGATACCACAGAACACCTGTTCCTATGCAGGGCAAGCAGCGGTATATGGGTGACAAGCAAAAGAATGATAGCCCACATAAACAGAAGCGACCCGCGCAGCGTTCAAATCATGGCACTCACCGTCCCTGATGCGAAACCTTTCCCAAGACCGAAACGCACGGCCACGATGTGGATAATCGCCATGACTGCACACGCAGTCGTTGCCAAAAAACAATCGGACAGCGTGCAGTTCCACACGTACTTGTGGGAAGAACGCAAGAAGGCAAAACTACACACCAAATATCGCAAGACCTTCCACAATTTCCTAGAGATCCCGCTGACCGCAGCCTTCAGGGATGCCCCGCTGCCGCCGTTGCCGCCCACGCATCAACGTCCCACGCCCTCGTCGCCGCCGCCGACGACGCCCTCCCACACCCCACAAGCACCTATAGTGATACGTGTGTCCCAAAGTGTTAAAAAGTGGCAGTGAAAAGTGTTTCCACAAGTAAGATTTTCCCCTACAGTGCCAGCGTACCCCTTGCTTTGAGTGTATTCTACCCTCACTCGTGTGCAGTCAACACGTGGGCCGAACAGTGATTACCTCATCTTTATTTCAGTCTAACAGTCCAACCAGATAGTGTTTATGTGCTAAAAAAATGCCTTTTCTTCCACCTTGAATAGCTTCTTCCCTCTCCTTTCAGTCTCTTATACCCTCGCTCACCATCTTTATCAAACCAGCTCTACATTTGCACTGTCCACTTCTTCCTAGTGTCTTGTTGCTCGTTCAATCCGACAAAATGGTTTCAACGATTCGATCGCGTAGTAATGAATTTGTTTTTAATTCTTTTGGTTTTACTTTATGTTAAAATATTTATTCGTGACTGTTCTTTTTCTTGTTTCTTCTTTGTTTACTAAATAACTGATGATGGTTGGTTCATTCTGTTGTGTCTAGACAAGACAGCCTAGACACAATGAGAGAAAGCCGAAAGGCACGCGCTTAAACTCACGCAGACTGGCGTGAGGTCTGAAACAGGATACGTAATGAATGCTATAAAGAAAAGTACGTAGCTTCTGGAATACTTAACTTTAATTCACATTTGTAGAACATCGCTCTTGATGATACATTAATAGAATCTCAATATCAATTGAATACGGCGCCTTGCTAGGTCGTAGCAAATGTAGCTGAAGGCTATGCTAACTATCGTCTCGGCAAATGAGAGCGTATTTGTCAGTAATCCATCTCAGGCAAAGTCGGCTGTACAACTGGGGCGAGTGCTAGTACGTCTATCTAGACCAGCCGTATGGTGGCGCTCGGTCTTTTATCACTGACAGTGGCGACACGCGGGTCCGCCGTATACTAACGGACCGCGGCCGATTTAAAGGCTACCACCTAGCAAGTGTGGTGTCTGGCGGTGACACCACACATTCTATGATGTTTCTGTCAAGATTTTGTTCTTATGAATTGTGTATATTCCACCACAGCCTGTTTCACGGCCCAGAGTTAAGTGTTTCGCATTTTTGATTCCCACCACTTAGATTCAATAGGTAAATAGTTAAAATGAAACATGATTATAAATGCATAGAAAAAATTCACAATTGAAAATATAAATATTACCAAAGTAGTATCGAGTAAAAATACTCTACTATCATTTCTATTTCTTCACTTTTTTATGTAACTTGGCACGATTTTGCAATCAATGTTTCCTCATAACTTCCATCCACCCAATGTATAAATGTACTGTATCAAAGTCGAGACAAGTCGGGACGGAAGGGGCCAGGTGCGAATGCACTGCGCGAACTACGCAAATATCTGGAAGCGCGGCGTGTGTCAGGTGAGAAAACTTGCGTCGGCAGCAGGGGCGCCCTCCAGCAGGACACCGCCACAACCCGTTCAGGCCCCTCCGCCGGATAACAGGAACAAGATGCGTCGCCCGCGAGTGTCGGAGGCCGCACGCACCAAGCGAATCACAGGCGGTGCATCGAGCAGCTGTGTTGGGTGTTTCACCCACGTGGCGGCGCGCCCGCCAATTCGGCAGTCGTCTCTGAGACGCCGAACGCGCAATCCGCGCCGCCTTCGAGGTGGAAGGACGTGCTTTGCCTCAAACGTGCCACCGAAAACGGCGATTGCGTGTGTTGGGAGAAGAGGCGAATGCGTCTTGTGTTGTGCGGCTACAGTATTAGGACGCCAACGGCCATGCCATGTTGAATACACCGGTTCTCGTCCGATCACCGAAGTTAAGCAACATCGGACCCGGTTAGTACTTGGCTGACTGCCCGACTGTCCACATCGGGCGCAGCAGTGTTTACGAGTGCGGCTTGCCCACGGCGTCTCGCCGTTCGTCTGCTTCTTTCTCCTTTTGAACGTGATCTTCTGGTTTGTAAGTACCATGACTTCAGTGTACGATGACAGTGAGGAAAGCTATAACAATGTTCAGTGCGAATTTGATAGTTCAGTCTTAAAATCTTCAGCTTTCGAAATACATTTATGGATAATTGAGGAACTGTGTTTATCGACCGATGAAGTTCTCGGGGTTCAGTTTGACACCTTTATCAATTCCGTCTTTTTGAAATTGAAAACTCTCGAAATGTGTGATTCCGTTGTCAAAGTCAATGATGGTATTCGAAAATTTCGACATCATGACGGTAGAATTAGTAACGTGACTATATCCCATTGTGTGTTTGGCATTCGGCATATTCGTGTGTTCAATTTGCCATCTGAAATACGGAATGACACAATATCTCGTCATTTGCGGCCGAACGGAAATGTTGTATCTGTTGTTACAGAAAAGTGGCCATTCGCGCACGTTTTTTAGGTTGATAATGGTGTGCGGAGTGTTGAGATCGTTGTACAGCTACATATCCCGTCTTTTCTCTTAGTTGTCAGTCACCGTGCTTTTATAACCTATAGTGGACAGCCTCAGACATGTTCTTTTTGCGGTGCGTTCGGTCATTATCGCCAAAATGCTCCTAAACGCAGGCAGCCTGTTCAATTGCCACGTGAGGACACACTAAACGGGCCTAGCTTTGCTTCCGTTGCTGCAACAGTTTTGGGTACCGCCCCCCCCTCCCACCGTTTTATGTACCTGCGCGACTCGCGGCCGCCACCTCCCTAACGGCCGCTGCTGACGCAATGGCTACGTCCACACCTGAAGGTGACTCTGGTTCTGTGACTCCCGTATCGGCATCTTTGCTAGTGGCTGCGGAAAATATGCCAGTTACTGAACAACCGGTAGTGGACGATGTATTACCCAGACCATTGCCCGGATCCGTGCCTTTAACGGCAGAAACTGTTCCACAGACTGTCACAGTTACAGAACCCGCCACCTCAGCGGCGGCTCTTATTGTCGTATGAAAATGTGCTTTTCCTGCTAGTGCTGTTGTCGTTGTACGTGAAGCTTCTGCGAAACCTAAACCGCGTACCGATCGGAATACTGCTCCGACCGTTGGCACGCCTCGTTTACGTAGAGCTAGTAGTTCTGCTTCTTTCAACACGCGTGGCTCCTGAGGTAAAGATAGGAGTCCATCTCCGGCAGTGCGTCTCCCCCCCCCCCCCCCCCCCACACACACACACATACAAACAAACAAAAGCCACTAGTCGGGCACCCGACCTCACGACAACACGCCGCGCGGGACATCGTAGACGTTGGCCACCGACCGTCTCAGGGCGCGGGTAGCAGGCGCCAGACGAAAAAGCAGGCCTCTTCCCGCACTCAGGGGGAGGGCGATGTCACTACTGCAGCTCAAAAACGAGACGTCACGGTTCAACATCAAAAAACCGTACTGAGTCAACCGTACTTTGATACCGATTCCGGCGTGGCAGCGGATCCACCTCCGTCTATAGCATCGTCCCACTTTCCGAGAACACGGAAAGCCGAAGCTTCGCACCACCGTCTTGCTCCTCCTTCCAACCACGATTTGGTGCCAGTTTCATCTTCGGATGTAGAGATGCCCGTCGTGAAGCACTCGGCCCGGAGTCTGGTGTAACAGTTCCTGGGGCCACACAGCTCCCACCCCCCACTCACTGTGAACCTTTCGACTGGTAAGAGGAAGGGGGTCGACAGAAGCGTCCGATCCAACGCGTCGGCTTTGACCCGTGACGTAAGGGTGTTGTCGTGTGTGACGTCATGACGGCGCGGAGTTTGGTTTGAGTGTGGCTGTCTCCAGTTCTGTTTTATTTTATTTACTTTTCTGATCTGTTCGTTCTATCTCGTGAGATTTTTTTTAAAATTTAAAAACACTTATTACTTATTTTAATTATCTGTTTCCTCGAATTTCTGTTTTAGTTTATTATATTTACCTTTCTGATCTGTTCGTTCTATCCCGTGAGATTTTTTTTTAAAGACAAAAAACACTAATCAGCTACTGAGGCATCTTTATCTTCTATGGGTTGCAGGGGTTACGACCCCTGGGGAGGTGGGTGGGTATTCATGCATGGCTGTCTTCACTTACACGTTGTAGCTACGCAAGGCGTCTAAATTTGTTTATATTTAGTTTGGCCCCCCACCCAAAACACCCCATTTCCCGCGCTTGTCCCGTTAGTGTCATTAGGCTTCTTGTGGAAAGTGTGTGTGTTTTTGTTTCCGCCATATTTGTGACGTCATGGGTCAAAGCAGACGGGTGGGATCGGACGCTTCCGTATTTCCGAGGAAGGTAACAGACCGTAGTGTGACTTACTGTGCGCCCCCGTCCCAGGACGTTGGTATGATTTTTCGTGTTTTCTTGGTTTCACTATTTCTGTGTTGTTTGCTTTTAACTGTTTCTTACGTGCTTGTGGTTTACGATTGTAGTCAGTGGAATATTTTGATTGTTAATCTTAACAAGATGCGCAATCCGCAGAAGGCAATGCTTAAAAAAAAAAAGTAACAACTGTCATGTCGCTTTTTTACAAGAGGTCACGTGTGATGCACTCTTATTTTTGCACGATTTTACCGATTTTATTGTTATTGACAATACTGTGCCCGATCAGGGTACAGGAACTGCAATTTTAGCGCGTTCTGACTTATAAATAATGAATATTGACATTTTACCAAACGGTCGTGCTGTGGCTTGTACTATTTTTGGAATTGTGTTTGTTAGTGTGTGTTCTCCATCGGGGAACAACAAACCTTCCAGATCTGAATTTTTTGGAAGAGACTTGTGTCAGCTTTTATATAGGAATGTAGATACTTAAATCGTCGGAGGTGATTTTGTGTTTTGGATGACAGACATCAGGAGCCACGTCCGAATAAATATCAAGAACTGGGAACTTCGGTCATTAGCTTTAAACTGCTCGATACGTGGCGTGCTTTAAATCCAGACGTTACGTGCTTCACCTATTTTTACGGTGCGGGACGTAGCCGCCTCGACAGGATTTACGTGTCTACACAGCTTTCTGCCCGCATCTGTCGGACTGAAGTGATTCCTGTAATTTTTTTCCGAGCACTCTAGTTATTCTTGTGGAGTCTTGTTGCCTCGTTTGTGTGTTCATCGACGTACCAATATATGGAAGTTTAATTGTAGTTTATTAAATGACGACCATTTTGTGACTCGTTTTACCCTTATATGGCAAACCTTGGTGAGGACTAGGGACGGTCATAGTAGCGCAATTGCGTGGCGGGTCGAGGTAGCCAAGCCGGCCATCAGCAAGGTTTTAATCGGCTACTGTGGGCGACTCGATTCCGGCAGGCGTGTTTACAGGTCCTGGCGTTACGAGTGACGTCACAGCCCGAGTTGTTGCCCACTCGGAAACAGTTCCAAGCTAAACTTTTATATGAAATGCGTGCACTCAGTGATGGAGTGACCATACGCAGACAGCCTGTAGGAACTGCTAATGGGGAACCTTTGTCCATCTATCATTTAAACAGGGAACGCAAAAGGCGCGAACGTTTGAGTATTAACATTTTGCAGCTGCCAAACGGCAGTCGGACTTCTGTACAGTCAGACATCGAAACTGATATTTTTGAGCATTTCAATTCGGTTTCTGTGCTGTTAAGGTGGATGCAGAAGCATTGCGGTATGGTTTTTTTTTTTTTTTTTTTTTTTTTTTTTTTTTTTTGCAGTCTGTATCACATGTGTTAACTCGCAAAGAAATCATTTAAATGACGCCTTTCCGTCAGACGAAGTGCTCGACGCCGTTCGACGGAGCCCCAAGGGGAAATCTCCAGCGCCCGATGGGATTCCCGCGGAATTTTATTTGAAATGTTTTAATCTTTTTAGTGATATTTTAGTGGATCTAGCTACTGATATTCAAAATGGTGTGATTATACCTATTGCCTTTGTGGAGGAGGTTGTGAAGCTCGTCCCCAAATCGAAAGCTACACCACATATTGACCCTGTCCGGCCGATAAACTTTATCAAATGCCGATTACAAGATTGTGACACGCTGCGTAGCCCAGAGACTTAAAAATGTTTTACCGGCAGTTCTCAGTGACCATCAAACGTGTGCGATGGAGATCGGAACATTTTTGACTCTATCGTCGCTTACAGAGACGGTATTGGTTACATGAGAAGTGCGCTGCTACGGACAGCGGCGATACTATCGATACAATTAATTGACATTAAAAACGCTTTTCAACGCATCAGTCATGTCTACCTGCGTCAGATCTTGGTGCGCATGGGGTTTGGACTGAAATTTACTAAACTGGTGGCACTTTGGTTACAAAATGCGACGTCCCACATATGTGTTATTGCACGCCTCACTCCTGCTTTCTCGGGTGGGTCGCTCGATGCGGCAGCGGTGTCCGCTTTCAATGCCGCTCTTTGCCATTGCATTGGATCCCCTGCTCCGGCATATCGGCCAGGAATGTCGGGGAATTCAGAAGGAGGCTGCCAGATTAATATGCAAATGTGTACACTAATGGCCTTGGCGTTTTTATTGAACATTCGATGTTGACAAGTTGCATGGTGTCCTGCAAAACTTTCAACGAGCTACAGGTGCAACTGTTAACACCCGGAAGACAGTAGTATGTTTACATTTTGTGGCGTGCACTGCAGCTGTAGCGGTTATAAAGCTAAGTACTGACAAACGTATTTGTGTTTTGTAATGCAGTTATTAAATTTAATAGTTTTCAGCGGTGTTGCGTGCCGTTTGTGGCGAAATAACGACTTAATAAACTTTTGTAATCGTTCGCTCGCTGTGTTTTTTAGAGTTTTCTGTGCGTCGAAGTCGTTTAGTAAATTTCGTACTTTAGTTTCCAACTGACGTTTATTATTGTTTCTAGTGAAATATTTCAGTAACATTTTCATTCAGTGTTTTAACTTCACTTAGTGTTCCAGTGGCCGTTTGAATTTTTTGGTTTTAGATAATAATTTTGTGAAATTTTGTTGGTATTGGTATTAGCTGTTGTGTAGTAGTATTACTACGAGTAGTAGCTTTCTTAATAAGCAGAGAAATTCGAGACCATTATTGTTAGTTCTTAAATAGTTCTACTGGTGTAGCTGAACTTTAGTAATGTAGACATATAGTTTTTTCAGTAACTGTAAAATTTTACCATGAGTGAGAAGTGTGGGCTCTGTCGTAGGTTTGAGAGTAGTGGGTTATGGTGTGGGATTTGTTCAAAGTATTTTCATTGGGGGGAATGCAGTGGGGAAGCCAGTGGTCATTTTAGTGAGATCCTCTCCTGGGAATGCAGAATCTGTAGTAGAAATAAGTTGATCAGGAGCAGGAGCGTATGATATGTGACCTTCAGGTGCAGTTACAATGCGCAGAGGAGGAACAAGATAGGTTGAGGAGGGTGAAGGGCGGTGGGGAATGGGAACTGGCAGTTGGCAAGTAGGCAGCAAGGAAGAGGAGGTATTCAGAGTTTTACTTTGCGTACATGCAATAGATATGACCAACTGTCAGAGTTCAGTGGAGAGGAGCCTCGTGTAGCTATAGATGTAGGGAACATGCAGCAGTCCTCAGCAATTAGGAGTCCTAGGTTAGTCGCAAAGTCTAGCAGAAAGGAGGAGGTTCTGCTGCTAGATAGTTCTCACGGTAGAGGTGTGGGTCAGCAGTTGCAGGAAGTATTGGGGGAGTGAGTACCAGGTCACCAGCATTGTGAAGCCTAGTGCAGGGTTGGCTCAGGTGACTGACAGCATAGGGGAGTTATGTAAGAATTTGACGGAGGAGGATCAGGTAGTCATGATGGGTGAGGCAGGGAACAGTCTCGATAGGGACGGGGAATATGATGTCGGTGGTGACCCGGTAAAGATAGCTACTCAAACTGGTGGCACTATGTGCCTTTTGTGCAACTGTTTCAGCGTCATTATCGACCTTACCGTGCTGCGGCTGTTAGGCGCGTTAACGCGGGGCTGGGGAGGCCGCTGATGGCAGAGGGCATGGGTGCCAGTTGGGTCTATCAGTAGATCGAGTTTCAGTAGGCATGGCCTGCACCTCAATAGGTATGGGAAGGGGATGCTGGCTAAGCTTATAGGTGACAGTGTAGTGGGGGGTGGTGGTGTCACTTATGGAAAAATTCCTGTAATAGTTGGTGTTAGAGGTGGACCTTTTTTAGATTGAAGTCAGCTGATAGGTATACCTGCTTAAAGGAAATCCCTCTAACTAAGGCCTCACCTTCTGAGGATGTAATGTTTCCAAGTAGAGAAGGAATTAGCATATTTGGGTCGACCGAAGCGTCCGATCCCACCCGTCGGCTTTGACCCGTGACGTAAGGCTGTTGTGGTGTGTGACGTCACGACGGCGCGGAATTTAGTTTGTGAGAGTGGCGTGATTGTAGGTGTCGTTTTGATGCGGTCGGTGGTGCTCTCTGGTGGAGTGTTAGGTGATGTTTTTGGTTAAGTTTGCGAGTGTGGCGTCGTGTGTGAATTTTGGTAAATTGCTTTTTTTTATGTCTTTGGTAGGTATGGATATGACTGACAGGATCAATAGTTTTCGGTTGTCGGCTATGATGGGGGACAGTGCTTTGTCTCTAATAAAATTTCTTCATCTATTCGGATTTTTGGATGAAGTCGTGAAGTGTTCAGTATGTCGTGAAGAAATGAGGCTTACTTAAAATTCCGGTGTCTCGGACCATAGACGGCTGTATGTGGAGATGTAAGGATAACAAGTCAAGGGAAGTGTTAGATCCCAATGTGTGGCTGTGAATGTTGGTATTGGTATCGGGAGATGTTTTTGAGCTGTATAGGTCAAGGGAAGTGTTAGGTCCTAATTTATGGGATCGGGAGCTGCTTTTGAGCTATATAGGTCAAGGGAAGTGTCCGATTCCAGATGATATTATGTTTAGTGGTATTATGGGAGTCTTTTGATGTCGGTTTTTTTCGTCGTTTTACGTGGTTTTGTATGGGGGTGGGTGTCTAAATTTGTTTATATTTAGTTTGCCCCACACCCAAAAACCCCCTATTTCCCGCGCTTGTCCCGTTAGTGTCATAGGCTTTTTGTGGAACGTGTGTGTGTTTGTTTTTCGATGTATTTTCGTCCTCATAATGTGTACGTAACGACTTTATATGCGCCATAATTGGAATCGTGATTTATGGTCGTTTCCGCCATATTTGTGACGTCATGGGTCAAAGCAGACGGGCGGGATCAGACGCTTCCGTATTTCCGCATATTTCATTAAAATATAAGAGGTATTAGAGATAAAGTTAGTGAACTGCTTATAGATTCTGACTATGAAATTATTTGTATATCAGAACACCATTTAAATAATTTGACAATTCAGAGGCTTTCTTTACCAGGCTACAGATTAGCTGGCTGTTTCTCAAGGAGTTCCTTGCGGGGTGGGGGAGTGGCTCTGTACGTAAAAAAAAACAGTATTTCATTTGAGTTCATAGACGTATCACGACACTGCACTGAGCAGATATTTGAATGTTGTGCAACGGTAGTTGAATTTAGTGAAACTAAACTTCTAATTGTTGTTGTTTATTGGTCCCCTAACTTCAACTTCAGAGCATTTCTGCTCAAGCTAGAGTGTGTTCTTGATTCACTTTGTAGGCAGTACCAGAAACTAGTCACATGTAGCAACTTCAATATAAATTGGTGAAAGAAAAAGTATGTTGGTAGATCTCCTAAATTCATATGATCTGATGCAAACTGTGTTTTTTTCCAATTAGGGTGCAGGGGAACAGTAGCACAGCCATAGACAACATTTTTATTCATTCTTCATTACTAAATGGGCATTCTGTTAGTAAAAGCGTGAATGGCCTTTCAGACCATGATGCACAAATTTTAACGCTAAAAGGCTTTTGTAATCGCACCAATGTCATATTTAATGACAAACTATGTAGGAAAGTTAATCCAACAGCAATAGAGTTTTTTAAACCTTGTCAAGGAACAAAAGTGGCACGATGTTTATAGTGCCGATAATATAGATGATAAATACAATGCTTTGCTTAACACATTTCTCATGCTTTTTGAGAGTTGCTTTCCATCAGAACATTCTAAACGGGGTACTAGCAGTAATGGACAGCCCAGTTGGCTGACTAGTGGGGTAAGGATATCATGTAGAACAAAGCGGGAATTATATCAAAATGTTAGAAGTAGTCACAATCAAGCTACAGTAGCCCATTGCAAACAGTATTGTAAGGTGTCTAAAAATGTTATCAGGAAGGCAAAGGGTATGTGATATGCAAATAGAATAGCTAATTCACAGGATAAAATTAAAACCATATGGTCAGTTGTGAAGGAAGTGTCTGGTCAGCAGCACAAGGTCGACGATATAGTCAGTTTGCAGTAAAAATATTTGTTACTGATAAGCCGGCCGAAGTGGCCGTGCGGTTAAAGGCGCTGCAGTCTGGAACCGCAAGACCGCTACGGTCGCAGGTTCGAATCCTGCCTGGGGCATGGATGTTTGTGATGTCCTTAGGTTAGTTAGGTTTAACTAGTTCTAAGTTCTAGGGGACTAATGACCTCAGCAGTTGAGTCCCATAGTGCTCAGAGCCATTTGAACCATTTTTTTGTTACTGATAAATTATGTATATGTACAGTATTTAACAATCATATGCTGAGCATTGCTGGTGAATTAAATAAAAATTTAGTTTCTACAGGAAATCATATAACTTTATTGGCAAATCCCTTTTCGAGATTGATGTCTGAAATACTCAAATTCAAATGGCTCTGAGCACTATGGGACTCAACTGCTGTGGTCATCAGTCCCCTAGAACTTAGAACTACTTAAACCTAACTAACCCAAGGACATCACACACATCCATGCCCGAGGCAGGACTCGAACCTGCGACCGTAGCAGTCGCACGGTTCCGGACTGCGCGCCTAGAACCGCGAGACCACCGCGGCCGGCGTCTGAAATACTCCTCTGTGATACGGACAAGAGAGAGATTGAGTCAATGATTAAATCACTGAAGGCTAAGGACTCTCGTGGTTATGATGGAGTGTCTATCAGAATATTAAGGTACTGTGCTGCACATGTTAGCCCAGTATTTAGCCGTATTTGTAATTTTTCCTTTAGCAATTGTCAGTTCCCTGAGCGATTAAAGTACTCAGTAGCAAAGCCGCTTTATAAAAAAGGAGAAAGGGATAATGTAGATAATTTTAGACCTATTTCTATGCCATCAGTGTTTGCAAAAGTTATTGAAAAGGCTATGTATGTAAGGGTAATTGATCATTTTGTATCACAAGATTTGCTATCAAATGTACAGTTCGGCTTTAGAAGTCGTTTAACAACTGAAAATGCTATATTCTCTTTTCTCTGCGAGGTACTGGATGGGTTAAACAAAAGGTTTCGAACGCTTGGCATATTTTTTGATTTAACTGAGGCATCTGATTGTGTTGATCACAAAATATTGCTCCAGAAGTTGGACCATTACGGAATAAGGGGAGTAGTTCACATTTGGTTCACATCTTACTTTAGCAACAGGCAGCAAAAGGTCATTATTCACAATGTTGATAAGGGCTGTGATGTGGGATCTGAGTGGGGTACTGTCAAGTGGGGGGTGCCCCAGGGATCAGTGTTGGGGCCGCTCCTGTTATTTATATAACTGATGTGCCCTCTAGTATTATGGGCAACTCTAAAATATTTCTGTTTGCTGATGACACTAGCTTGGTAGTAAAGGATGTTGTGTGCAACATTGGCTCGGTTTCAGATAGTGCAGTACATGACCTCAGTTCATGTCTTGTAGGAAATAAACTTACGCTAAATCACAGTAAGACTCAGTTTTTACATTTTCTAACACGCAATTCAACAAAACCTGACGTTTTAATTTCACATAACGGGCATATGATTAGTGAAACTGAACAGTTCAAATTTCTAGCTGTTCAGATAGATAGTAAGCTGTCGTGAAAAGCCCACGTTCAGGATCTTGTTCAAAGACTTAATACTGCCATTTTTACTATTCGAACGGCATCAGAAGTGAGTGCTCGCTCGACACGAAAATTAGTCTACTTTGCTTATTTTCATTCGCTGTTGTCGTATGGTACTATATTTTGGGGTAACTCTTCCCATTCTAAAAGGATATTTTTGGCTCAGAAACTGGCGGTTCGGGAAATAAGTGGTGTATTTAAAGGACCTCTTGTCGACCTCAGTTCACGAGTCTGGATATTTTGACACTGGCCTCTCAATACGTATATTCCTTATTGTCGTTTCTTGTTACCAATATTAGTTTATTCCCAAGAATAAGCAACTTTCACTCGGTTAAAACTCGGCAGAAATCAAATCTGCATTTGAATAGGACTTCCTTAACTCTTGTTCAAAAAGGTGTGTAGTATACTGCTGCATCCATTTTCAACAAGCTGCCACTCGAATTAAAAAATTTGGCAGTAATCCACGCGCTTTCAAATCGAAACTGAAGTAGTATGAAGGCTTTCACGACCGGATGACATATCTTCTGGTAAACCTTTCGGGATGTAAGGTCGTGGTCCATGAAACTCTTCAGCTCCCAACGTTTCGTCCAGAGCTGCGCTGGACATCTTCTTAGGGGTGTTTCTCCTCCGGTGAGTCTTGCCGACTGACGGGTCGGACGTCTGAGAGCGACTTATATATCGTAGAAAGTGGGCGTGACCAGAGTTACACGTGATATGCAGAGATAATCTTTGTCAGAGATAAAACTTAACTATAGATCGTAATCTCGTCATGGATAAAACTGTCTAGCAATTCTATAGTGCTACTGTCCAAATATCACTAAGTTTCATGGTCTCTTCTTTCCGATTAAAATTATCCCTATGTTTATATATTTCAATTGCTTCCCTACAAAGCCGTGGGTAATAGTTCGTCCTCGTAGATAAAATTTTTGTTTCGGAAAACTTCACTTGATGATTTCCTGACTGAAAAGCGTGTTCTGCCACAGCCGATTTATCTGTTTTTCCTAATCGGCAAAGAGTTCTATGTTCTTTTAACCGTGTATTTACGCTTCTTTTTGTTGTTCCAATATAAACTTTACCACATGTACACGGAATGTTATATACGGCATTGGCTGATAGAGGAGCGCGTTTATCTTTTACAGACCGGAGAACATGACAAATTTTCTTCGTTGGTCTAAAAACAGGTCTAATATCATGTTTACTTAAACTCTTTCCAATCTGATCCGTTACTTTCTTTATAAAAGGGAGAGAGACTGTATTCTTCCATCGTTTTTCGGGCTTTTCCTTAGGCTTTTAGTTGTTTGGGTGCAGAATTCTGCTTACTTCTTTCTTTGAGTAGCCATTTTTCTCAAAAGCGTGCTTCAGATGTTTTAATTCGACGTCTAGATACTGCGGCGTGCAAATCCGTCTGGCTCTGTCAACGAGACTTTTAATCACACCTCTCTTTTGTTGTGGATGGTGGTTAGAGTTTTTATGTAAGTATCTGTCTGTGTGCGTTATTTTTCTAAAAATCTGTTGTTTCAATCTTCCATCTGTCTGTCTCATAACTAAAACATCCAAAAACGGTATTTTGTTATCATTTTCTCTCTCCATGGTAAACTGGATTCTTTGATTTATATTATTAAGGTAATCAAAAAATTCGTCTAAGGCTTCTCTACCATGTGGCCAGACCACAAATGTATCGTCTACATACCGATACCAGCGAGATGGTTTCTTACCTGTTTTTTCCAAGGCTGACTTCGAATTTCTCCATGTAGAAATTAGCTACTGCAGGACCCAATGGGTTACCCATTGCTACGCCATTAAGTTGCTCATAAAATTCATTATTCCACTGGAACTGACTGGAAGTAAGACAATGTCTGAAAGGAGCAGTCAGTTATAAAATCCATAACTTCGTTAACTGGAATCATAGTAAATAAACTTACTAAAATATCTTCAGGAGTCAGAATTAAACCTTCAATTTTCTCTATAAAATGACGTGAGTCCTTTATATATGAGTCAGTTTTTCAAATACACTCCTGGAAATGGAAAAAAGAACACATTGACACCGGTGTGTCAGACCCACCATACTTGCTCCGGACACTGCGAGAGGGCTGTACAAGCAATGATCACACGCACGGCACAGCGGACACACCAGGAACCGCGGTGTTGGCCGTCGAATGGCGCTAGCTGCGCAGCATTTGTGCACCGCCGCCGTCAGTGTCAGCCAGTTTGCCGTGGCATACGGAGCTCCATCGCAGTCTTTAACACTGGTAGCATGCCGCGACAGCGTGGACGTGAACCGTATGTGCAGCTGACGGACTTTGAGCGAGGGCGTATAGTGGGCATGCGGGAGGCCGGGTGGACGTACCGCCGAATTGCTCAACACGTGGGGCGTGAGGTCTCCACAGTACATCGATGTCGTCGCCAGTGGTCGGCGGAAGGTGCACGTGCCCGTCGACCTGGGACCGGACCGCAGCGACGCACGGATGCACGCCAAGACCGTAGGATCCTACGCAGTGCCGTAGGGGACCGCACCGCCACTTCCCAGCAAATTAGGGACACTGTTGCTCCTGGGGTATCGGCGAGGACCATTCGCAACCGTCTCCATGAAGCTGGGCTACGGTCCCGCACACCGTTAGGCCGTCTTCCGCTCACGCCCCAACATCGTGCAGCCCGCCTCCAGTGGTGTCGCGACAGGCGTGAATGGAGGGACGAATGGAGACGTGTCGTCTTCAGCGATGAGAGTCGCTTCTGCCTTGGTGCCAATGATGGTCGTATGCGTGTTTGGCGCCGTGCAGGTGAGCGCCACAATCAGGACTGCATACGACCGAGGCACACAGGGCCAACACCCGGCATCATGGTGTGGGGAGCGATCTCCTACACTGGCCGTACACCACTGGTGATCGTCGAGGGGACACTGAATAGTGCACGGTACATCCAAACCGTCATCGAACCCATCCTTCTACCATTCCTAGACCGGCAAGGGAACTTGCTGTTCCAACAGAACAATGCACGTCCGCATGTATCCCGTGCCACCCAACGTACTCTAGAAGGTGTAAGTCAACTACCCTGGCCAGCAAGATCTCCGGATCTGTCCCCCATTGAGCATGTTTGGGACTGGATGAAGCGTTTTCTCACGCGGTCTGCACGTCCAGCACGAACGCTGGTCCAACTGAGGCGCCAGGTGGAAATGGCATGGCAAGCCGTTCCACAGGACTACATCCAGCATCTCTACGATCGTCTCCATGGGAGAATAGCAGCCTGCATTGCTGCGAAAGGTGGATATACACTGTACTAGTGCCGACATTGTGCATGCTCTGTTGCCTGTGTCTATGTGCCTGTGGTTCTGTCAGTGTGATCATGTGATGTATCTGACCCCAGGAATGTGTCAATAAAGTTTCCCCTTCCTGGGACAATGAATTCACGGTGTTCTTATTTCAATTTCCAGGAGTGTAGATACACGTAAACGAGTTGCTAGATATCTTGCTATTTCGTCCGTAGGAGAATTGATAGCACTAACAATCGGTCTCAGAGGAAGGTCCCTCTTATGTACCTTGGGTAGGCCATAGAACCTAGGACACATAGCTTCAGTCTTCAATAAAGCTCTTTTTTCTTCTTTTTGAATAGAAGTGGCCGATTTTATCAGATTATTTGTTTTCCGTAGTACGCTGGCTGTAGGATCTTTTTTAAGTTTTTTGTATTGTCCTGACGTTAAAAGATTCAAAATTTTGCTTTGATAATCTTCTATATTTAAAACGACAGTAGCATTCCCTTTATCAGCAGGAACAATCACTATGTCTTCATCTGCATTTAAATCTCTCAGAGCCTTTCTTTCGCCATTGGTTAAATTACTTGCCAGAGGTTTACTGCGGCATAATACTCTGGTGGTTTCGATCCGGATTGCATTTGCAGTTTCTTTGGGGAGAGTACGTATACCTGCTTCTACATTTGCAATAATATCCACAACAGGAACTTTCGGAGGTGTTATAGCGTAGTTTCCTCCTTTTGCAAGAACTGAAATTTCGTCTTGAGATAAAACTCTGTCTGACTTGTTAATAACAGTTTCGGACATCACTATATTATTTGTAGATTCTTTATAAGTTTGTAACTTGTCGAACTTCTTCTTATGCCTTCTAGTAGTCGTTTCCATCATGCTTTCCATAGATCGAAATGTAAGGCAATCTATTTTATTCCATAGGTCTATCTGTGTCTTACTAGCAAGGAATAAATGTAGCTGCAGTAACTTACGGTCAACAGAATCCATCTCTCGTCTTGTATAACGTATCCTCTCTCGAAGTAGTGCTGCTTCTGTATAATCAAATATCCGATGAACACTGGCTGTCTGGAACATCCTCTTCAACTTTAGAAAATTTGGTATGGTAGACGAATCCCTACAACGCAACAAGGAAGTTAAACTACAAATTAAATGCGCTCTCTTCTTACCTAAAATTTCCAGGCGTCTGACTGACTTTGAGAATTGCTCCCCGTAGAGTCTTCTGATCATAGTATGAAGGCTTTCACGACCGGATGACATATCTTATGGTAAACCTTCTGGGATGTAAGGTCGTGGTCCATGAAACTCTTCAGCTGCTAAAGTTTCGTCCAGAGTTGCGCTGGACATCTTCAGAGGGGTGTTTCTCCTCCGGTGAGTCTTGCCGACTCCTACGGAACTTGAATAGTAATTAATAAACTATTCTTTTACCTCTCACCCCCCCCCCCCCCCCCCCCCCGCGTACGTACCCTCATTCGGGACTGATTTTGTGTACAGGAGCAGCATAAAATTCTCGGGTTTCTTTAATTTTCGAACACGCAGCGGATGGAAGCGTTAAATTGGCGGTCCACGCTGTATCAGATACACGCCGTTGCGAATATCTACGTGGTTCGTAATTTGGCCCTTCGAAATAAGGTGAACCTAAGTAATGTTAACATCCTGGCCAGGGCGTGGTACCTTGCGCAGGTTCTCCCGGTGCCTAAGCAGTTGGGGGCGCGCTATTAAACAGGCGTTTTATTGGTTTTTGTGGTGGGGGCATATTTTTAAAGCGTCGCGTGCCATCTGTACATTGGGCCTGCACGACAGGGGGTTGGGGTTCATCGATTTTCCGGCCAATTGTGCTGCTCTTTTCTGGAAGCGGACTACCGCTGTGACGAAGAAGGTGGCCTGCAGTCCCACCGGCAGTTTTCAGTCAATACCGTCCTCACTCTGAGACGGCGCCTGCCACTGTGTTATACATCCCATTCTTTCTAACCTACGTGCGTCGCTATTATCTGGACAATATCTACCTGACGCTTGGCGACATCACCACCGACACACTTCGCGCTGTTAGCAGTGCTTTTCGCGAGTCTCCTGTTCGCTGCAAGTAGGAGTATCGATTGCCACACTGTGACTGGCTGGCAGTCTGGCAAAACCTCGCCAACGAAGCTCTCCCTGCTTCTGTGCACGCAGTGTGGTATAAGGTAGTGCACCGTACCTTCCCCACCAACTCCAAACGGCACTCCATCAACCTTATCCAGTCAGCGGCGTGTGAACACTTTCGTCGCGTCTGGGATGTCGCTAGAGACATGACCCGTTTTATACATAGTGGACACTCGTGCTGTTGCAGTGGCTCATGTTTTAATTCCACAGTCTGCCGTATCCCCAATGACCAAGCGGAGTGCCACGGTATGGATTATTGGCCACACATTCTTTGAGATTTTTTCCCTAAAGATGCGTACCGATTTGGACTTTCTTACCTATCTATCGACTCAACACGGTCAGACTCAAACTTTACCAAACTATCGGCAAATTTCTGCTAACTTTTTCGGGAGGTTTCACTCGCGCATGCATTTGAACGAATGTCAGTAGCCCCGTAGCGTGGACATTCTATTCTAATTCCTTCTATCACCCTTAAGTGAAAAAAATTAAAAAAAACAGTTTCATATATAACTTCATCAATGTTTCTTTCTTCAACGACATGTCACGAAAATGAAAAACGAACCAAAAAAGTATATTTCAGTGTATTTCGTGGATGTCATTACCAACAATCGCCTTTGGCTTGTGTGCCAGTATATATATTGGTTATTCTCGTTTTGAAGCATGACGAGCTTATTGTTTGAGTTTTAGGTTTGTTGCAGTGATTGTGTTTTCCTTTTCACTACCGCGAAGTGCTCTATTTTTCGTCACGAACTTGTGCTTAAATATAAATCGGATTTCTGCCGGTGAGGCACACTACAACGGTATTGGAGGCAACTCAAGTAGCGGTATTTTCTGTTTCGGAAGGTTTTAAAAAAATTAGAAACAGGTGCTGTTGGCTTCCTCTCATTCAAAAAAAATGTGCTGTTGACTCCCCTTCATTTTTTCGTTTTTATGTCACTACCTCTGCCTGCCCTCTTCTCATACTTACTTTCGAATGTGACAAAGATGCTTCCACTGGCATTTTAAACGAATGTATTAAACGTAAGATACGGAATTACAGTAATGAACTCAGTTTGAGGAAGAATGCGCGAAGGAAGAGTGCTAGGAATTACTTGGAAATAACGAAACACTACGAATCGACAGATCTGTTGTGAAATACGTCAGAGCCTACTGTTTCGTAGCAGTGCTACATTCCACAAACTAAATAAAGAAATAAAGAAATCAGTAAATCAACCGTTCTCGTCCGATTACCGAAGTTAGGCAGCAACGTTAGTAACCAGATCGGTGACCGCCCGGGAAATCTGGCTGCCTTAATTTTTTGCTTTTTTGTCGCTACCCCTGCCAGCCCTCTTTTCATGCTACCTTTCTCATGTGACAAAGATGCTTCCATAATGATTTTAAACTATTGTAATAGATACGATAATAATGAACTCAGTTTGAAGAAGAGTGTGCCAAGGAAGATTTCCAAAAAGTCCCTGAAAAGAACAAAACAGTATGAAACGACAGATATGTTCTGAAATACGTCAAGGCTTACTGTTTTTAGCAGTGTACAGTCATGCTCAAAAGTATCGGAACGACCTGAATTCCATTTCACCTGATTCGCATGCAACCCTCATAACGCAATTGTCTAGCAGGGCCTCTAATCGTTTGACTATTGAAAATAGTTCCAAAAAGTCACCACTAGAAAACACTGCTCTGTATCGCAATAACTCAAGGTGGAAGGTAACACCACGATACTACAAATAACAGGGAACACCTTATCACAGATATGCCTGTGAAGGCTATTAAGCTCACATTTATTACAATAAATGACATACCTGAAATGTTACCACTCTCATTATTACGTCAGATAGGTAATGCACGTAGTAAGTTCGTCGTATTCATTATTTCCTCTTCAAGGTAACATACCGTACTTACTATTTAACACAAAACGTCATTAAAAATTTAAATTACTGACGAGCAGCTAGTTGAGAATATGTATGAACTTCAAATGACACGACGAACCATCTCGTTCTGCATATGGATTCAAACTCAGGTCATGCAGACTAAGCAAAGATTTCGCGACTGACGGAAAGTAAGTCATTCCTGACTATTCATACAGAGAGTGATATACCTCGATTTTAGACAGTACCAGTTAGCAAATATCAACTTTAAATTACATAATGTAAACATTTTTAACGGACGGGAATTCCTACTCAGCATATATTGTCTCTGTTAAAGAACTACGAGGGATGTTAAATATTGCTTCTTCACAAGTAACTTACTTGAAATGCCATGAAGTAAAACTGTGTTGGACAGGTATTCGAACCCAGAACCTAATCGGATTGATATCGAAGCACAATCAACTGTGACATACCGGATTTTCTAGGCAGTAGCTAGGTGTATAACTGACATAACGAGACGAAACATTAATTTTTTCATTTCCAGGACTTCAACCCGGCACCCATTGCTGCTATAATCTACATAAAACGAACGTTAAATATGGGTTTGTTACACCAGCAGCGACATGTGAGCATGTTTGAACTAGAAATAATATGACGAAGAGTTCAGTGCTGACTGGGAATCGAACCCCACACATATTGTTGTTGACTACACACAGAGACGTCAGCTACCGAAATTTTCTCCACCAGCAGCTCGGAATAACATCTTGAACTTACAGTGATCTCGCAAATAGTTCTGTCTCACAGGGAGTCGAAAACGTTATATTTCGTTAGTGTCGGCAACGAATGAAAATACATTAAAAATCAAAATTATTATCCACCAGCAGATAGGTGTTCTCATGCTAGAGCTTGATAATACATAATGAAAACTTCAGTGCCGGGTCAGGATTCGAACCCACTCACGCGCAATATGTGGAGATGTTGAATCTGTAGTTCTGAACCAGCAACAACTTGTAGTCTAGCTGTATTGTCACGAAGGGATCAAATTCTGCGTTAGGGGCGGTCTGAGTTGCATTCCCAGTTCAGAACCAATGTTATCGACATACAGAAGCTCAAATAAAAAATTGAATAAGTATCCTGTGACCCTACATAGCGTTTTTTTCGTCACTAGAAATACTTAACTAGTATAAGAAAGGTTATGCGTGATAGTTTCTTACATGTCGCCACTCCTGAATTTGTGGTTCAACCTAATGTCTACTTGGTAGAGAGGCAATATAATCCTTAATGTGAATTTCAAAGCACAATGCTATTATACCTTCTTCACTTGGTGTAACCAGAAGAGAATAAAATCTGTGTCTCCCTATCAAAAATCATCGGAAGAAGTTGTAATTGAATCCAGACCATAAGTATATGAACCTATCATCAATCCAACAAACCACCAAATCCTCTTACTCATTTATTTATCGTAACACTGGTGCGTCACACTGATGCGAATTCTGACACACAGGCTTCCTGTAATGGTTTTCAGCATGTTCAGTACATTCATTTACTTGGTTGACCGAATCGCCATGAACTACCTGCCTCAGCTACCCAGTGCATACATTCGACTCTATTTTGTAATCATCAAAATAGAATCACGTAACTGCCACATACACAGAACTGCCAACAGTGTAGGATGCAGAAATTTAAATAGGAAGTGTTCATTTCCACTTGAGCTACTCTATTGCTCTATCTGTTGGTTGAGAATGTCATGGAGTGCAAAGCAAAAGCTGTAATTGTCTGTCTCTCAGCAGTCTAGATCCAGCCATATGCATTATCTCACAGCAATGTGGAATGCGGAAGTTCTGGAGGAATTGCTGATGATGTCTGGAGCTGCTGTCAGCTAGTAGCGTAACGGTAAGCATTGCGCACTGTAAATAAGCCGTCGCTAGTTCGAGTACATTCACTGCCACATTTTTAAAACACAATTCTGCTAAAGTTATCAATCTATTGGAACTTTGAACATAATTCCCTTCACTTCTCATCCCAAAATAGTCGCATGTGGAAAAAGGGCTAACTTCTGCAACGTTTTGTTCTTGTTTAATAGACGGCCAGGCAGCAGATGCATCGCGAAAATTTTGTATCATGTATGAGGAGAGCGCATCGTGCCAAAATACGTCAGAAAATTATTTTCTACATTTGCTGTCTTGTGGTAGTGGCATTTTATTCTTCTTCTAACCATGTTTGGCATCTTTAACTCGGAACAAGTTTTCTACATGCATGTAATCAATAAACTGCATGTGCATTGTCAGACTGTTACAGATAACATCATAGAATTCGCATATGTCATTGATGATTAATTTCTCTCATGTATACTATTGTTTTAACAACACTATAAGAACCCCTACGAAAATAGAGCACTGTATTATAAGAAATGAAACAAACCTACCCATGATAACCTTACGTCGAAAGTCAGTTTAAAAAAAAACTGAGTATCTGTACACAAGCGTGCCACTATCGGCACGAATTAGTACAACATTACTCACTTAGATTTCGATTGGGTCTGTGTTTAATTAGTATGCTGTGTCATACTCAAGAGGTATGCACATGTAGCATTTCATAAATAATGTTGTGTATTCCTATAAACCCAAAATTTGCTTGTCAGCGGCGGAAGTTTTTCACCATTGCACTATGAGCCGAAAGTTTTTTTTTTCTTTTTTTTTTTTTTTTTTTTGCTATTTCCTTATCGATGTTTGATCTGACTGCTTGTAACTCTTTCACGGAAGGGATAAAAACGGCACAGTCGGCGAGACTGGAACCGCGAACCATAACACACATTTTCTCAGGTCAGCACATTACCGCACAGCTAGCAAAGAGGTGTCTTGGCTGCTTCTTACGAGGCCAATAGTGGCTAGAACTCGTAAACCGCTGTTTAAAGGACGAGATTAGTATATATTTCCACGTGCAACGACTTTCAGGTGCTCAAAACCGTAAATTTACAATCTTTTGTTACACCTCAAGCGATAATAACTCAGATTATTCAATGGAAATGACAGGAAAAGTCAAGTGAACTTTAAGGCTTAAATCCGTGCACACCAGGAAGTAACTGTTCGATCACAGAGTTGCCAAACATACCTTGGATTGTTGCCAAATCTCAGTTACAGTACCAGCAGGAAGAAGACGAACCGATGTGATCCTACAGCGGGCTGAGATGTGACAATAGGTGGCGTCTCAAAGACGCGGCTGCTACGGCCTGGAATACGTAATGCGTCTCATTCGCATTTCTGTAACTAGGTTTAGGGGCTGGAGCGTAGTTACTAATAATACTCAGAACTGACTGCAAACTAAGCATCATAAATCAGCAACTCTCATAGTTGTTTTTATATTTCTTTCGTAAGTGTACTCAAAACCAAGAAACTCATTCACGGACGTTTTCGTGCCTCGCTGACAGTCGAGCACAACAAACAAAAATAAAAAAGAATGTGTGTGTGTGTGTTACCGAATTTTTCGCCAATATCAGTAACCAAATCTAATATTGAAAATAAAAGACAATACTTTTTGTAATAAACCGGAACTCGTATCAAGACCCTTTCGTCCCTATTAACTAAACACGAAAGATGTCTGTTATACCTCCATTCGAGAGTAACAAAGTGTGCAGGCATTTAAAGATGAAGCCCATGATGTGAAGTTCTGTGACGGAGATAATGAACCCAACACGTAATCGGATTGTTAACTAAGTAAAATCAAATGTTAAATATCGGTTTTTCTTACCAGCTGCTAGGTGTTTGAATCTAAAATAAGGCCTGAGCGACAATCGAACCGCACACCTACCGTCCTTCTTTATCAGCCACGAATATAGCTTAAGTATCAATTGCCTACTCACCAACGGTAAGACGTGTATGTTTGACCAGAAATAACGACACCTATTACGATTGTTGGCAACACATGAACAGACATTAAAAATGCACGTTAATTTTCACTAGCAGGCCGGTATTCACGTGATAGGCTTGAAATGAAATTACGAATATCTTTGTACTGGATCAGGATTCGGCCCCATATACTTACCTTTAGAGGAGACCCAGAGAAAACTGCGGTCTTGGTAAAAGGAACGAAATGATCGAACTACACTGTTCCGAGAGATTCAGATCCTCGAAAGAGGAGATACGAATTCGAATCATAGTCCAGCACCAAATTTTTCAGTGTCTCTAGTTCAATCAAGTACAAGTAAAATAAGAGCCCTGTTCCTTTAAATGGCTATCGGTTCATCAAATAAAATAAAATTTTCTAGTGTAAGTAAGTTTACTGGCGACAGTTTTTCTGTTTACCATGACTTCCGCCTATGTCATTTCCCAACGTAAACCGGCTCTGCCCAGTTGGTAATGAAGGAACATGATGGCCGGCCGCGGTGGTCTCGCGGTTCTAGGCGCGCAGTCCGGAACTGTGCGACTGCTACGGTCGCAGTTCGAATCCTGCCTCGGGCATGGATGTGTGCGATGTCCTTAGGTTAGTTAGGTTTAAGTAGTTCTAAGTTCTAGGGGACTAATGACCACATCAGTTGAGTCCCGTAGTGCTCAGAGCCATTTGAACCATTTGAAGGAACGTGATGTTTAATGTCTGGATTATAACGTCTTTCTTTTGAGGTTACCAGAGGTAAAGTACATCTGTTTGTGCCTCTTAAATGTAAATGCCTGAACCCACGCATTGCACCTGTGATAGTTCGTTCCACCAGACCATTGTGGCCACATTTCAAGGTCCCAGGAGTGTGCTGTAACGATGATGTACTTAGCTTACAAAATTAGTCACGGTGGAAAAAATTGCGAGTTAATTGGTTAAGTAGAAGCAAGCTTCTGATGCGGAGATTATGCTATTCTCATGTCACCAGGATGTATAGAGTCTTCTAGGCATCATAGCCTCGATTTGAATCCATTTTGAAATTTTCACTAATTCAGCAAATTTCTTAGTTCGAGAAAATCCACTGTGAAGTGTGACGTTACCGGATAAGTCGATTATTACCATCATTTTTACTATAATTTCCTTCATACCGCTACTGGAACACATGTGCTTGAAGATCATTTAATGCCATTTGGTCATTATAGAAGTAGTTGCCCAAGAACAGGTTCTTTCCCGGTCTACGGAATCCTTTTCATGTTAGTATCATACATCAGCAATTACACGTAGATTACATTAAAACTAAAGTAATTGATGAAGACGTTACTTGATAACAAAAACTCCCTGCCTTTCTTCATTTACTTGCGCCTAGAAATGGCTGTCGAATACTGCCAAACCAAAAGCCAAGGGATGTTACTGCCTTCCGATATACGTCGCTGTCAGTTCTTCCATATGATTTGGTGGACGTGACCTGTTTCAAGTTTTGTGTGAAAGAGAATGTTTCAGAAAAATCAATTATTTGCCTTTGCAATAAACAGAAAGATTTTCGTTCTACGCTGTCCTAGTACAAAATTTTCGCAATATTAGTTAAAATTTTATATTCGCTTCTATAATGTAGGAAAATATTTCGCAGTTGCAAAACCCGCGTCCGACTCATTGACCTTACACTTAGTCTCTGCCCACAGATTCTAGCTCAAAGTGACGCCAGTTTGTCACCTAATGTAGCGAAGACTCTTTGCCAGTGCTCTTTCTCGCCGGAAAATACTCAATTCACTCATCGGGCTCCATAAGTACACTGTAACAGTAATTTCTGTGTGTATTCAATGCCTACGGATTGTAGAATTTAGTGGTGCTCTCTCTTCCACTTCTGTATACAATATGCCTGACCTACACTAGCCCTTTATCATTACAGGGCCTGGGCAGTGCAACATCATACTGACAACAGTAATGTGCTTACACTGAACACCTCACTGCATGTTTTACCTGATTTTGTAATCATTTAAATAAAACATGACCTTCTGTGAAATTTGTCAGTAAGCTTTTTGCCTTCCAGCCAGCGAAATGCGCCAGAGTACAGCCAGCAAACGATTCACAAAACACGATTTAGTGGCGTTAAGACGATTTATTTAAACATTGTTGTTGTTGTTGTTGTTGTTGTTGTTGTTGCGGTCTTCAGTCCTGAGACTGGGTTGATGCAGCTCTCCATGCTACTCTATTCTGTGTAAGCTTCTTCATCTCCCAGTACCTACTGCAACCTACATCCTTCTGAATCTGCTTAGTGTATTCATCTCTTGGTCTCCCTCTACGATTTTTACCCTCCACGCTGCCCTCCAGTACTAAATTGGTGATCTCTTGATGCCTCAGAACATGTCCTACCAACCGATCCCTTCTTCTGGTCAAGTTGTGCCACAAACTTCTCTTCTCCCCAATCCTATTCAATACTTCCTCATTAGCTATGTGATCTACCCACCTTATCTTCAGCATTCTTCTGTAGCACCACATTTCGAAAGCTGCTATTCTCTTCTTGTCCAAACTATTTATCGTCAATGTTTCACTTCCATACATGGCTACACTCCATACAAACACTTTCAGAAATGATTTCCTGACGCTTAAATCTATACTCGATGTTAAAAAATTTTTCTTCAGAAACGCTTTCCTTGCCATTGCCAGTCTACATTTTATATCCTCTCTACTTCGACCATCATCAGTTATTTTGCCCCCCAAATAGCAAAACTCCTTTACTACTTTAAGTGTCTCATTTCCTAATCTAATTCCCTCAGCATCACCCGACTTAATTCGACTACATTCCATTATCCTCGTTTTGCTTTTGTTGATGTTCATCTTACATCCTCCTTTCAAGACGCTATCCATTCCATTCAACTGCTCTTCCAAGTCCTTTGCTGTCTCTGACAGAATTACAATGTCATCGGCGAACCTCAAAGTTTTTACTTCTTCTCCATGAATTTTAATACCTACTCCGAATTTTTCTTTTGTTTCCTTTACTGCTTGCTCAATATACAGATTGAATAACATCGGGGAGAGGCTACAACCCTGTCTCACTCCCTTCCCAACCGCTGCTCCCCGTTCATGCCCCTCGACTCATCTGCTTTCTGTACAAATTGTAAATAGCCTTTCGCTCCCTGTATTTTATCTCTGCCACCTTCAGAATTTGAAAGAGAGTATTCCAGTCAACATTGTCAAAAGCTTTCTCTAAGTCTACAAATGCTAGAACGTAGGTTTGCCTTTTCTTAATCTTTCTTCTAAGATAAGTCGTAGGGTCAGTATTGCCTCACGTGTTCCAACATTTCTACGGAATCCAAACTGATCTTCCCCGAGGTCCGCTTCTACCAGTTTTTGCATTCGTCTGTAAAGAATTCGCGTTAGTATTTTGCAGCTGTGACTTATTAAGCTGATACTTCGGTAATTTTCACATCTGTCAACACCTGCTTTCTTTGGGATTGGAATTATTATATTCTTCTTGAAGTCTGAGGGAATTTCACCTGTCTCATACATCTTGCTCACCAGATGGTAGAGTTTCGTCAGGACTGGCTCTCCCAAGGCTGTCAGTAGTTCTAATGGAATGTTGTCTACTCCCGGTGCTTTGTTTCGACTTAGGTCTTTCAGTGCTCTGTCAAACTCTTCACGCAGTATCGTATCTCCCATTTCATCTTCATCCTCTTCCATTTCCATAATATTGTCTTCAAGTACATCGCCCTTGTATAAACCCTCTATATACTCCTTCCACCTTTCTGCTTTACCTTCTTTGCTTAGAACTGGGTTTCCATCTGTGCTCTTGATATTCATACAAGTGGTTCTCTTTTCTCCAAAGGTCTCTTTTAATTTTCCTGTAAGCAGTATCTATCTTACCCCTAGTGAGATACGCCTCTACATCCTTACATTTGTCCTCTAGCCATCCCTGCGTAGCCATTTTGCACTTCCTGTCGATCTCATTTTTGAGACGTTTGTATTCCTTTTTGCCTGCTTCATTTACTGCATTTTTATATTTTCTCCTTTCATCAATTAAATTCAATATTGCCTCTGTTACCCAAGGATTTCTACTAGCCCTCGTCTTTTTACCTACTTGATCCTCTGCTGCCTTCACTACTTCATCCCTCAAAGCTACCCATTCTTCTTCTACTGTATTTCTTTCCCACATTCCTGTCAATTGTTCCCTTATGCTCTCCCTGAACTTCTGTACAACCTCTGGTTTAGTCTCCTTAAATTCCCACCTTTTTGCAGTCTCCTCAGTTTTAATCTACAGGTCATAACCAATAGATTGTGGTCAGAGTCCACATCTGCCCCTGGAAATGTCTTACAATTTAAAACCTGGTTCCTAAATCTCTGTCTGACCATTATATAATCTATCTGAAACGTGTCAGTATCTGCAGGCCTCTTCCATGTATACAACCTTCTTTTATGATTCTTGAACCAAGTCTTAGCTATGATTAAGTTGTGCTCTGTGCAAAATTCTACCAGACGGCTTCCTCTTTCATTTCTTAGCCCCAATCCATATTCACCTACTACGTTTCCTTCTGTCCCTTTTCCTACTACCGAATTCCAGTCACCCATGACTATAAAATTTTCGTCTCCCTTCAGTATCTGAATAATTTCTTTTATTTCATCATAGATTTCTTCAATTTCTTAGTCACCTGCAGAGCTGGTTGGCATATAAACTTGTACTACTGTAGTAGGTGTGGGCTTCGAATCTATCTTGGCCACAATAATGCGTTCAGTATGCTGTTTGTATTAGCTTACCCGCATTCCTATTTTCCTATTCATTATTAAACCTACTCCTGCATTACCCCTATTTGATTTTGTGTTTATAACCCTGTAGGCACCTGACCAGAAGTCTTGTTCCTCCTGCCACCGAACTTCACTAATTCCCACTATATCTAACATTAACCTATCGATTTCCCTTTTTAAATTTTCTAACCTACCTGCTCGATTAAGTGATCTGACATTCCACGCTCCGATCCGTAGAACGCCAGTTTTCTTTCTCCTGATAACGACATCCTCTTGAGTAGTCCCCGCCCGGAGATCCGAATAGGGGACTATTTTACCTCCGGAATATTTTACCCAAGAGGACGCCATCATCATTTAATCATGCAGTAAAGCTGCATGCCCTCGGGAAAAAGTACGGCCGTAGTTTCCCCTTGCTTTCAGCCGTTCGCAGTACCAGCACAGCAAGGCCGTTTTGGTTATTGTTACAAGGCCAGATCAGTCAATCATCCAGACTCTTGCCCCTGCAACTACTATAAAGGCTGCTGCCCCTCTTCAGGAATCACACGTTTGTCTGGCCTCTCAACAGATACGGCTCCGTTGTGGTTGCACCTACGGCACAGCTATCTGTATCGCTGAGGCACACAAGCCTCCCCACCAACGGCAAGGTCCATGGTTCATGGGGGGAGGAACATTGTCGTAGCTGAAGGAATTTAGTTTATACTTAAATCGTCTTACGCAGCAATGTTCACAGATATCTCAAATAGGAAAAGCTCTTTATCCAAGTACGAAGGTTGTAAAACAAACTTCCCACAGTTTGTGTCAGGTTGATCTTTTCATCTGATAGCACTGCGTAAGTATTTTGTCTAAGAGGTATCACAAGTAGTGTTCCTGTAGCTGTGGGAATCATTGATTGAAAACGAGTTTGACACCAGTGGGTACAGTACTGCTAAATATTCAAAATAATTATGAACCTAAGTCTGCGTTCATCCACAAACTGAGGCGTATTTATAATACTGAAGCTAGACTATGTATCCTTGTCTTCCTTGAGTGGGCATTGGAAGGCGTTTACACACACATATACAATACTATGAATACTTCGAACGCTATAGTTAACGTTGCTCTCATAAACTAATTTTTTTAAAAATTCTTCTGGGTCTTCAGTGTGCAACATGTGTTGTACACTCCTGGAAATGGAAAAAAGAACACATTGACACCGGTGTGTCAGACCCACCATACTTGCTCCGGACACTGCGAGAGGGCTGTACAAGCAATGATCACACGCACGGCACAGCGGACACACCAGGAACCGCGGTGTTGGCCGTCGAATGGCGCTAGCTGCGCAGCATTTGTGCACCGCCGCCGTCAGTGTCAGCCAGTTTGCCGTGGCATACGGAGCTCCATCGCAGTCTTTAACACTGGTAGCATGCCGCGACAGCGTGGACGTGAACCGTATGTGCAGTTGACGGACTTTGAGCGAGGGCGTATAGTGGGCATGCGGGAGGCCGGGTGGACGTACCGCCGAATTGCTCAACACGTGGGGCGTGAGGTCTCCACAGTACATCGATGTTGTCGCCAGTGGTCGGCGGAAGGTGCACGTGCCCGTCGACCTGGGACCGGACCGCAGCGACGCACGGATGCACGCCAAGACCGTAGGATCCTACGCAGTGCCGTAGGGGACCGCACCGCCACTTCCCAGCAAATTAGGGACACTGTTGCTCCTGGGGTATCGGCGAGGACCATTCGCAACCGTCTCCATGAAGCTGGGCTACGGTCCCGCACACCGTTAGGCCGTCTTCCGCTCACGCCCCAACATCGTGCAGCCCGCCTCCAGTGGTGTCGCGACAGGCGTGAATGGAGGGACGAATGGAGACGTGTCGTCTTCAGCGATGAGAGTCGCTTCTGCCTTGGTGCCAATGATGGTCGTATGCGTGTTTGGCGCCGTGCAGGTGAGCGCCACAATCAGGACTGCATACGACCGAGGCACACAGGGCCAACACCCGGCATCATGGTGTGGGGAGCGATCTCCTACACTGGCCGTACACCACTGGTGATCGTCGAGGGGACACTGAATAGTGCACGGTACATCCAAACCGTCATCGAACCCATCGTTCTACCATTCCTAGACCGGCAAGGGAACTTGCTGTTCCAACAGGACAATGCACGTCCGCATGTATCCCGTGCCACCCAACGTGCTCTAGAAGGTGTAAGTCAACTACCCTGGCCAGCAAGATCTCCGGATCTGCCCCCCATTGAGCATGTTTGGGACTGGATGAAGCGTCGTCTCACGCGGTCTGCACATCCAGCACGAACGCTGGTCCAACTGAGGCGCCAGGTGGAAATGGCATGGCAAGCCGTTCCACAGGACTACATCCAGCATCTCTACGATCGTCTCCATTGGAGAATAGCAGCCTGCATTGCTGCGAAAGGTGGATATACACTGTACTAGTGCCGACATTGTGCATGCTCTGTTGCCTGTGTCTATGTGCCTGTGGTTCTGTCAGTGTGATCATGTGATGTATCTGACCCCAGGAATGTGTCAATAAAGTTTCCCCTTCCTGGGACAATGAATTCACGGTGTTCTTATTTCAATTTCCAGGAGTGTAGATACAGTCTTAGACAAAGAAATTGACTGTCGAATCGTTCACGTAAGGTGGGCAATACAGTCGTGCTCACCCTCAAGGGGGCTCAGCATTTAGTAGCTGGGTACGGGCTTGGCGACCCCGGGGTCCCTGAGCTGATGCCTGGGAAGCGTCAGCAATCCTCAATACTATAAGCTCTGAGCGTGCTTCAACGACCACCATAAGGCGCGATGGTGGAAAGTTGTACGGTACAGAGCCCGGGGATCTTGTCTTAACTGCCTGGGTTGCGAGTATGGTATAAACCTCTATAAAAAAAACCTCGATCTTAAGGTGTGCTGCGCGCCGAGGACACGCATGGCGTTGAGGTAGAACAGTTGCTAGCGGGCGACCTCTGGGGAACCTGCCTGCCCCCGGTTGTATTAGGCTTACCGAGGCAAGTGGGGCTCTGTCTGGGTGGACATTCCTTCCCCTAGCCGCTCGTGGGATCACCATGAAAAGAAATACGAATATTCCGCAAGCACAAGTCTCTAAGAAAGGAAAGTACAATGCTTTACACTATGACCCCCAATCGTTCCCTTCCCGCCCCACACCAGGGGAGGAGCGGCGGTCTAAATTACCTGGTGAGGCGTATTCTCCTCGATTTCTGGTTTGCAGCCGAACAGATGGGGACTCATTTCTGACCACAAAGCCTCAGTTTTTTGTGGAAAATTTAGAGGACAAGTTTGGAGAAGTAGAGGGCATGTCTAAAATGAGGTCTGGAGCAATCCTCATACAGACAGCATCCCCAGCACAGTCACGGGCATTGCTTGCTTGTGACTAGCTTGGTGATGTTCCAGTCTCCATTACACCTCATAAGAGCCTAAATATGGTTCAGGGACTTATTTTTCATCGTGACCTGTTATTGCAGTCTGACGACGAGATCAGTGCAAATCTGGAACGCCGCGGTGTCCACTTTGTACGACGTGTCTTCAGGGGACCTAAAGATGGTAGGGTCGCCACCGGCGCCTTCATCTTGGCTTTCGAGGGAGACACCCTGCCCGAGAAGGTCGATGTGATGTTAAGCCTTATGTCCCTTCTCCCATGCGCTGCTTTAAGTTCTGGAGATTTGGGCATATGTCATCGAGATGTGACGCCAATCCTACCTCTCGGAATTGTGGACGTGCCTCCCACCCCAACGTACTGTGTTCGCCGCCCCCTGTTTGTGTGAACTGCGGACAGAAACATTCACCTTGCTCGTCTGACTGAGCAGTTTATCAAAAAGGAACAGAAGATTATGGAGTATAAGACCTTGGACAGGCTCACTTACACAGAGGCTAAACACAAGTACGACCCACTTCACCCTGTGCACATTTCAACGACGTTTGCTGCAGCAGCTTCAGTGTCGCCATCCCTGGCAATGAGCCCCAAAGCTCAGCCGCTTTTTTGTGGGCCCTCCAGCCTGGCCATCTATTCCTTCCCCCCCAGGTAGTTGGGGATCACCCTCTTCCGTTGCTCCCCTGTTTTCAACATCAGGAGTAACACCACCTCCTTCTTGGGGACTTCAGTTCCCACCTCTGAGCTGGAGAAGTGCCCGCCTCCTCCGGCTCCCCTCGCGTGGAAGGGATCGCTTGGTGCCCTCCCTTCCATGGTTACTGCCCCTCCAGATGTCAGCCAGGACAAACAGGACCCTACCAAAAAGAAGAAAAAGTAAAAGCAAAAGGAGAAGGACATAGGGACAGAAAAGGAGTTTACCACTCCACCTGAAGATGATGTGGAGCATCTAGCGTCCACTCAGGAACCAGATGTTGCTCGACCTGCAGCTCCTATGGAAGTTGATCAGGCTACTTTGCAATCGGTGGCGGCGAGCGCTTCTAAGGCGTGACCTATCAGCCCCCCCCCCCCCCCCCCCAGGTTCTTTCGTGTCTTCACAGTCGGATACCATTATCCTTCAATGGAATTGCTGTGGTTTTCTCCACCACCTTGCTGAGTTGAAACAGCTTTTGTGCCGCTTCCCTGCCATTTGCCTGGCCCTACAGGAAACCTGGTTTCCTGTTCGTCGGACCCTCTCCCTCTGTGACTACCAGGGTTACTATAAAAACCGCGTAGAATACTACAGGGTGTCTGTGTTTATGTTCTTGCCACTGTTCCTAGTGCCCCAGTGCCACTTCACATGGCTCTCAAGGCTGTGGCTGATAGAATCCAGGCAGGAATGGAGCTTACCGTCTGTTCCCACTACCTTCCCCCAGATGAGGTTGTCATTCTTGACAACCTAGCTGCCTTGTTTGCCCAGCTCCCCCCGCCATTCCTCCTTTTCGGGGACTTTAATGCCCAATACCCTTTATGGAGTGGCGCCCAGATCTCGAGCCAGTGTAGGAACATTGTGGCTCTCTTGGCACAGCAGGACATTTGCCTCCTTAACACTGGTCCTCCCACATATTTTAGCTTGACTCATGGCACATACTCGGCCATTCACCTCTCTCTTAGTAGCCCAGGTCTTCTAAGCCTCAGTTGGAGGGTCCACGACGACCTCTGTGGTAGGGACCACTTTCTTATCCTGGTTTCTCTTCTTCAATCCCCAACCGCTGACCAGCTGCCACGATGGTCTCTTCGTAGAGCTGATTGGGCAGCCTACACCTCCGCTTCCTGGTGACATTGATTTGGCAGTGGATGAGTCACTATGGCCATTGTTTCTGCTGCCGAGGCAACTGTCCCCTGCTCTTCAAGTAACCTAAGGTTAAGTCAGTCCCTTGGAGGACACCAGAGATTGCAGAAGCTATCCGGGACCGCCAGAGAGCCCTGCAATAACACCGGCGTCATCCTTCTCTAGAGAATCTGGTTGCCTTTAAACAGCTGTGGGCCCAGGCTTGGCGGTTAATCCGGCGGAGCAAACAGGACTGCTGGGAAATATATGTTGCCACCATAGGTTCTCGCACCTCCCCATCACAGGTGTGGTCGCGGGTTTGGCGCATTTTAGGCTTTCGCCCTCATGCATCTGTCCCTTGCCTTTCAATTCGGGGTACACTTTTTACTGACCCAATCGCCATCGCCGAACATCTGGCAGAGTACTTCGCTCGTATTTCTGCGACAGCAGGCTACAGCGCAGAATTCAGCGCCATTAAAGAGCAGGCTGAGCATATGCAGTTGGCGTTTCGCACGGAACGTTGGGAACGATACAACGCCCCGTTTAGTGAATGGGAGTTCCAAAGTGCCCTTACAGCGTGCCCCGATACCTCTCCAGGTCCAGACTGTATTCATAACCAGTTTCTTCGCCATCTCTCGGCACACTGTCAGGGTGAATTACTCGCCCTGTTTAACCGCATCTGGAAGGAGGGCGTTTTTCCAACTCGTTGGCAGGATAGCGTTACCATCCTGGTGCTGAAACCTGGTGCAGATCCGCTGGTGGTTGATAGCTATCGCCCTATCAGCCTTACCAATGTTATGTGCAAAGTCCTGGAACGGATGGTGAGTCGGTGGCTCATGTGGATCCTCGGGGCCTCCTAGCTCAGCAACAGGGGGGCTTCTGTCAGGGCCGCTCAGCGATCGACAATTCAGTCTCGCTAGAGTTGGCTATTCGTACAGCTTTTACTCGGCGAGAACATCTAGTTGCTGTTTTCTTTGATCTTAGGAAGGCGTACCACCATGCTCCATCGTATCCTTGCTGCACTGCACAAATGGGGCTTACGGGGTCCACTTCCGATTTTTCTACGGAATTATCTATCCAGTAGCTCCTTTTGGGTTAAAGTTGGCACTTATTTTAGCTCTGCTCATATTCAGAAGAATGGTGTCCCACAGGGCTCGGTTCTCAGTGTTCCCCTCTTTGGTGGCGATTAATGGTCTTGCGGCTGTGGTGGGCTCATCAGTCTGTTCCTCTCTATATGCCAATGACTTTTGTCTTTATTACAGTTCCCCAAGCATCAGTGTCGCTGAACGGCGGCTGCAGGGAGCTATCCGTAAGGTCCATTTTTGGGCATCCAACCATGGTTTTTAGTTCTCAGCCTTTAAGACCCGAGTGATGAAGTTCTGTCGTCGTTGAATGGTCCACCTCCATCCAGAGCTCTACCTTGCCAATGAACTCCTTCATATTGAGGAGACCCATCGCTTCCTTGGCATGCTGTTTGATGCTTAGCTCACTTGGACACCTCAACTTCGCGAGCTTAAACAACAGTGCTGGTGGCACCTCAACATCCTTCGCTGCCTCAGCCACACCATTTGGGGGGCTGCACGAACAACCCTCCTACAGCTCTATAAGGCCTTATTCCAGTCCCGTCTCGACTACGGGAGCTTGGTGTACGACTCAGCAGCACCTTCAACGTTGCAGATCCTCGACCCGATTCTCCATTGTGGCGTCAGACTGGCGACAGACTGGCGACAGGTGCCTTCCGCACTAGTCTGGTGACTGGCCTTCTTGTAGAAGCTGGAATCCCTCCCCTACGATTCCGCTGACAACAGTTGCTTGCGTCATATATCACCCGTGTCCATGCCTTGCCTGACCACCCAAACCGTTGGCTCCTTTACCCATCTACTGCACTCCCCTCTTCATGACGGCGGCCTAGGTCGGGTCTCCCGACCGCGGTCGGCGTTCGTTCCTTTCTCTCGTCACTCGAGTCCTGTCCCCTTCCTCCATCCTTCCGGCCTTCTTCTTCTACCCCTCCTTGGTCCCTCCCTCACTTGCGGCTTTGCTTGGATTTGTCCTGCGACTCCAAGTCCTCCGTTCCACCTGCCGGTCTTCGTCAACAATGCATGGCTCTTCTTGCCTCATTTCACAATGCAGATGTAGTCCACACTGATGGTTCTGTGGTCGATGGACGCCCTGGGTTTGCTTTCATCCACGGTGACTACATTGAGCTGTATTCCCTGCCTTGTGGGTGCAGTGTTTTCACTGCAGAGCTGGTTGCTCTTTATCGTGCACTCGCTCACCTTTCCTCCTGCCCTGGGGAGTCATTTGCCATATGCAGTGACTCCCTGAGTGGATTCCAAGCACTCGACCAGTGTTTTTCTTGGGACCCTTTGGTGCGCAGTATTCAAGATGCTGTTTTTGCTCTCGCCGAGTGTGGTCGTTCAGCGACGTTTGTGTGGATCCCGGGCCACATCGGCATTCCAGGAAACGAACGTGTCAATCGGTTGGCCAAGCAGGCCACCACTTCGCCAGCCCTGGAGCTTGGTCTCGTGGAAAGATACTTCTGGTCAGCCCTACATCGCAAGGTCCGCGATGTCTGGAGCTCTAAATGGTCTGTCTCGAACACGCCAAATAAGCTCCGCATGGTCAAGTTGTCCACAACTGTATGGAACTCATCCTTGAGGGGTACGCGTAGGGTCTCAGTTGTTCTCTGCCGTCTCCGAGTTGGACATACACAGTTGACCCACAGCTATCTCCTACGTTGTGAGAACCCTTCCAAGTGTCGCAGTGATGCAGGGCTGACAGTGGTCCATCTTCTGATGGACTGCCCCCTTTTAGCCCCCTTGCGGCAGTCCTTTAATTTACCAGCTGCACGTCCTTTAATTCTAGGTGACAATGCCTCTATAGCTGACTCGTTTTACGTTTTATCCTTGCAGCTGGGTTTTATCACTCACTCTAGTGTGGGCGCTCTCACATGATTACTCAGGCTACGCCCACTCCAGCGACTTTTAATTGTGACGCGGATACCAAAATAGTATGGTAACAAGTTGTGTTGGTACCTCTATCAACGCTTTGCAGCTGGAGGTTCTTCGTTTGTAGTTGACTGGTTGACCTTTTACCTGATCCATGAACCACTGTAGTCTGTTTTACTCTAGTCAACTATTTGCTCTGCTCGTTTTAAGTGTCTTCTATTTTGTGTTATTGCGGTGTTCATTTTAGCCCTGTACCCCTAAGTGCTCCCTCCCTCTGGGTGCAGAGGTTACGCTTTTACTGTATAGGCCTTTTACAAGTATGTCTGTTTGGAACAGGGGACTGATGACCTCGATGTTTAGCCCCCATCAAACCCCAAAACCAACCAACGAACAGTCGTGCTCGCCTCAGAATTTTAGGTCCAGCAATATGCTCGATCTGGCAACATTGTAGACTGCGGCAGTTCCTGGAGGAAGTCTTGACTGCAGTCTGAGTACATCACTCTTGACTATGACTGTAGTCTTGAGGTAAAACGCGGGAGTAGCTAATACGACATCTGGTAACTGAACACACACGTCAACAAAATTTTTATCGTCTCTTTCCTCTCGGTGCTGAAGCTATGAGTGTAATTGAAGTGAAGCTAGAATATATTTCGCTTTCTGTCGCATTGGTAATAACAGTTTGGTTCAACAATAATTTAGCGAGAGTCTTCTTGGCCAACCATCTGCCTCTAACACCGCATGCATCTGAGTTCTCCGGGACCCGTTTGCTGCCTACCGGCAGGGGGTGGGGCACCGCGCTGCCTCGCCTTCTGCTGACGTCTGCTCCACTTCTCACTCTCGACGGTGTCAAATGCTTTGATGTTGTTGAGTGGTGACCCATAAAATCTGTCAAAGATTTGTGTTTCACTCTCTATAGCAACGGACGCACAGAACCGTTTTTATTTGATGATTATTTTTTTGCACTAGTATGCAATACATCAGTTTGGCACAGAATTAATTTAATTATTTCTGATCCTGTGCTCTATAATTAAAGTGTCACATCCTGTTGTTTTTCCTTTCACAGGAGATTCTTCCAATAATTTATTGTCATGGATTCATATGTGTTAGTCAAGGCACAGAGAGTAAATGCAATGAAATGTGTTTGGTTTCTTTCTTTGATTCCCTTTCGTAAATGGATGCGAAACATTGTGTCAATAACGTACAGAACCTGCTCTATAGCTATTCAGGCAAATTGTTTGTTTTGAGGTCAATACATTAATTAATGGAGAAGTGAACGCTGTTCAAAAGTGATATTTAAAATATTCAATTGGATTTAAGGCGACAAAATTGCCCATAATTGAAGCTACCCAGAGAAAAACTAAGTTGCTAGAGCCACTGTTAGCAAATGTCTGCAGAGTGTTCCTAATTCCTACTGTGGAAATTTAGCATAGAGGCCCTATAGCAATCAAGAGGTTCATTTCCTTCATACTTATCACCTTGGCATGTGAGTCTTAAGTGAAGAACAATATTGACATTTGTATAGTTGACGGTCGATTCGAATTTCTTCAAAGGCACTTGTATTGTGAAGCAGCTTGACAGTCAGAAAGCGGAGACCTATGACCATTAACACAACTTACTGAGTCGACCTACCAAGAGGACATGTTGTGTAAAGGTTTCCTTCCAATTTCGTTATAGAATTTTTTCTGTAAATTCACAGCTCCATAAAATAAATCAGAAGAAAAAGCTCGCACACGCTGGCCCCTACCCCGGTTAGAACTGACGACTCATTGAGCCGTTGCGACATGACACACGGGTGGCACCACGACGCTACTGACACACTGCTGCCAGCACGCCACTCTCATCGTGGTGTTGGTCGCTCAGCCTCATAACACACCGTGAAAGATAATAAAAGTTGTCACTTACGTGAAGAACAGCATTTAATTAGCCAAAAAATTGAATTTTGTGTCTCAGTGTCTTCGTTTACATGAGGAGTATATAGCACAAGTCATTCAAATGTATAGGGAATCATGATAGAAGGTTGTATACATGGAAGAACCCTGGAGATACTAAAAGGTATCAGATAGATTATATAATGGTAAGACAAAGATATAGGAACCAGGTTTTAAATTGTAAGACATTTCCAGGGGCAGATGTGGACTCTGACCACAATCTATTGGTTATTACCTGTAGATTAAAACTGAAGAAACTGCAAAAAGGTGGGAATTTAAGGAGATGGGACCTGGATAAACTGAAAGAACCAAAGGTTGTACAGAGTATCAGGGAGAGCATAAGGGAACAATTGACAGGAATGGGGGAAAGAAATACAGTAGAAGAAGAATGGGTAGCTTTGAGGGATGAAGTAGTGAAGGCAGCAGAGGATCAAGTAGGTAAAAAGACGAGGGCTAGTAGAAATCCTTGGGTAACAGAAGAAATATTGAATTTAATTGATGAAAGGAGAAAATATAAAATGCAGTAAATGAAGCAGGCAAAAAGGAATACAAACGTCTCAAAAATGAGATCGACAGGAAGTGCAAAATGGCTAAGCAGGGATGGCTAGAGGACAAATGTAAGGATGTAGAGGCTTGTCTCACTAGGGGTAAGATAGATACTGCCTACAGGAAAATTAAAGAGACCTTTGGAGAGAAGAGAACCACTTGTATGAATATCAAGAGCTCAGATGGCAACCCAGTTCTAAGCAAAGAAGGGAAGGCAGAAAGGTGGAAGGAGTATATAGAGGGTCTATACAAGGGCGATGTACTTGAGCACAATATTATGGAAATGGAAGAGGATGTAGATGAAGATGAAATGGGAGATACGATACTGCGTGAAGAGTTTGACAGAGCACTGAAAGACCTGAGTCGAAACAAGGCCCCCGGAGTAGACAACATTCCATTGGAACTACTGACGGCTTTGGGAGAGCCAGTCCTGACAAAACTCTACCATCTGGTGAGCAAGATGTACGAAACAGGCGAAATACCCTCAGACTTCAAGAAGAATATAATAATTCCAATCCCAAAGAAAGCAGGTGTTGACAGATGTGAGAATTACCGAACAATCAGTTTAATAAGCCACAGCTGCAAAATACTAACACGAATTTTTTATAGACGAATGGAAAAACTAGTAGAAGCCGACCTCGGGGAAGATCAGTTTGGATTCCGTAGAAATACTGGAACACGTGAGGCAATACTGACCTTACGACTTATCTTAGAAGAAAGATTAAGGAAAGGCAAACCTACATATCTTGCATTTGTAGACTTAGAGAAAGCTTTTGACAATGTTGACTGGAATACTCTCTTTCAAATTCTAAAGGTGGCAGGGGTAAAATACAGGGAGCGAAAGGCTATTTACAATTTGTACAGAAACCAGATGGCAGTTATAAGAGTCGAGGGGCATGTGAAACGTCCCCTTTGAATAATTGTACAAGACTGTGCTTATACTGACACACAATATTTATAGCGCAACGCAATCTGACTTTCAAAATCTCTAGAAGAGAATGGCCCTGACTAACATTAAACTATACCTTTCGCAAATCACTTACCTCACAAAAATCTTCGCTGCTCAAGCTACTGCAATACAGCGAGCGCCACTACTGCCAGCTAAATAAAAAAATTCAAACTATGGAAGGCACTAACTACTGATAGGGATAGTTAGCAAATGAAAGATATTAATAGAGAACAAAGAATGTATTTACCTTTATATCATGACAAATTACAAAACTCCGCCATCTCTCTCCCCACATCCACCACTGCTGGCGGCTCACCTCCAACTGCCCAACGCTACGCGCTGTTCACAGCCAGCTGCCTAACACTACAATGGCGAGTATTACAACAATGCAAAACAGCCACAGACTGCACACAGCACAGCCAGTGATTTTTATACAGAGGTGGCGTTACCAATAAAAAAACCTAAACAGCCTACTTACACATGAAAGGGAAGCAGTGGTTGGGAAGGGAGTAAGACAGGGTTGTAGCCTCTCCCCGATGTTATTCAATCTGTATATTGAGCAAGCAGTAAAGGAAACAAAAGAAAAATTCGGAGTAGGTATTAAAATCCATGGAGAAGAAATAAAAACTTTGAGGTTCGCCGATGAAATTGTAATTCTGTCAGAGACAGCAAAGGACTTGGAAGAGCAGTTGAATGGAATGGATAGCGTCTTGAGAGGAGGATGTAAGATGAACATCAACAAAAGCAAAACGAATATTATGGAATGTAGTCGAATTAAGTCGGGTGATGTTGGGGGTATTAGATTAGGAAATGAGACACTTAAAGTAGTAAAGGAGTTTTGCTATTTGGGGAGCAAAATAACTGATGATGGTCGAAGTAGAGAGGATATAAAATGTAGACTGGCAATGGCAAGGAAAGCGTTTCTGAAGAAAAATTTGTTAACATCGAGTATAGATTTAAGTGTCAGGAAGTCATTTCTGAAAGTATTTGTATGGAGTGTAGCCATGTATGGAAGTGAAACATGGACGGTAAATAGTTTGGACAAGAAGAGAATAGAAGCTTTCGAAATGTGGTGCTACAGAAGAATGCTGAAGATTAGATGGGTAGATCACATTACTAATGAGGAGGTACTGAATAGGATTGGGGAGAAGAGGAGTTTGTGGCACAACTTGACCAGAAGAAGGGATCGGTTGGTAGGACATGTTCTGAGGCATCAAGGGATCACCAATTTAGTATTGGAGGGCAGCGTGGAGGGTAAAAATCGTAGGGGGAGACCAAGAGATGAATACACTAAGCAGATTCAGAAGGATGTAGGTTGCAGTAGGTACTGGGAGATGAAGAAGCTTGCACAGGATAGAGTAGCATGGAGAGCTGCATCAAACCAGTCTCAGGACTGAAGACCACAACAACAACAACAGAGAATATTTAGTGAATTTAGCGAGTCAATTCAGTACCATACGCGGAAGTGATTGCCAAATGTTTGTGACGATGTTGCCAATTCTCAGCTGTGCTAGGAATAGCTTTGTAGCAGTATGCGAGGAGAGCCCCGTGCTCGTGTCACAGAAGGATACGGAGTGGAGGCGCAGGGTTTGGTTAATATGCAGCGTTTTCTCCTACCAGTTGTGTCAAACATTAAAGTGTATAATCTTCCATCAGGATTACAATTTCCCACAAAATATATACAAATAAAACACCTTGTTACTTTGTGACAAAAGATTTTGTCAGTACAATAAAAAGTCTTTCGAAGTCAACTTTGCCCACCTGTCACGGAAAGTAAGATGACAAACACTTTGCATCTCGAAATCGATTGCATCTATGTGCGGACTTGTGATCATATAAGTAGAATTTCACGAATTGCACAAGACTGTAGAAAAATGTTGGCGCGAATGGAAGCTATAAGAAACACAGCTAACCAGTTATTCTGTACCACGTAATAATCAATTCATTTGAATGTTCAGAAGAGAAGAAACTAAAAATTATGCCCAGTAAGACTGAAACTAAAGTGCAGATGTGGGCACTGTGCAGATCTGCCCTTTTTCATCTTCAGATCTATACAAGTAATGTATAATAACCAGCGTATTCACTGTTTTCGTAATGGTTCCCTCTTGTTTATTCTTCTGATGATGAACTGGATCCACACCCATGAGTCTGATTGTTTCTTTGTATCCTTCCATCTACTATCTCTGTATGTTATTGCTCGGTGTTCAAAAAGAAAAATATTATGCCTACTCCCACGAGGTATTAGAACAAGGTCGCAAGAAGGCTAACGAATTATAATCAAAATGCAGTGAGACGCCAATTTGTCTGTCAGAAACAGTTGGGTGTTATTTCCTGCATCACCAGCATCCCATTGTCTTCTTCTCTTATTGAGATTTTCATATTACCCTGAACACAAGACGCCGAGATAAATGTGTGTATTCTCCATGACGAAACATCCTGATCCATTCGTTATGTGCATTAGCAGCAATGGGTGATAGGAAAGCTGTTGTGAGGTGACAAGTAACAATGGTAGTAATAACAAATCAGTAATCAATGATCTTTACTGCATTGCAGACAATTGTTAACTATTAACAAAATAACCAAGAGAGGCTGACTGTTTAATTGCCTCACTACATAGTTGTTCTTACCACTTCGTTACTGAATTCTGTTCTGGTTGTTTGCAGAGATAAATGAAATAACTCTTTACCCATACATATCGCTAGTACAACTACACTTGATTTACATCACGAGACGAACATGGAGTCACCGAGCTGATATTTGAAATACATTTCTGTTCGCTCTCGCTCTCTCTCACTCTCTCTCTCACTCTCTCTCTCTCTCACACACACACACACACACACACACACACACACACACACACTCACACACACTTTTAATTTTTATTTGTTTGTTGTTCTCGATTATCGGCGAGGCACGAAAACGTCCGTGAATGAGTTTCTTAGTTTTGAGTACACTTACGAAAGAAATATAAAAACAACTATGAGAGTTACTGATTTATGATGCTTAGTTTGCAGTCAGTTCTGAGTATTATTAGTAACTACGCTCCAGCCCCTAAACCTAGTTACAGAAATGCGAATGAGACGCATTACGTATTCCAGGCCGTAGCAGCCGCGTCTTTGAGACGCCACCTACTGTCACATCTCAGCCCGCTGTAGGATCACATCGGTTCGTCTTTTTCCTGCTGGTACTGTAACTGAGATTTGGCAACAATCCAAGGTATGTTTGGCAACTCTGTGATCGAACAGTTACTTCATGGTGTGCACGGATTTAAGCCTCAAAGTTCACTTGATTTTTCCTATCATTTCCATTGAATAATCTGAGTTGTTATCGCTTGAGGTGTAACAAAATATTGTAAATTTACGGTTTTGAGCACCTGGAAGTCGTTTCACGTGGAAATCTCGTCCTTTAAACAGCGGTTTACGAGTTCTAGCCACTATTGGCCTTGTAAGAAGAAGCCAAGACACCTCTGCTCTAGCTGTGTGGTAACGTGCTGACCTGAGAAAAAGTGTCTGTTATGGTTCTCGGTTCCAGTCTCGCCAACATTGACGTTTTCATCCCTTCCGTGAAAGAGCTACAAGCAGTCAGAACAAACATCGATAAGGAAATCGCAAGAAAATACTTTCGGCTCATAGTACAATGGTGAAAAACTTCCGCCGCTGACAAGCAAATTTTGGGTTTCTAGGAATACACAACATTATTTATGAAATGCTACATTTGCATACCTCTTGAGTATGACACAGCATACCAATTAAACACAGACCCATTCGAAATCTAAGTGAGTAGTATTTTACTAATTCGTGCCAACAGAGGCACACTTGTGTACAGATACTCAGTTTTATTAAAACAGACTTTAGTCGTAAGGCTATCATGGGTAGTTTTCTTTCATTTGAAGAGTCCAGGGGAAAAACCTGGTTAGTCACAATTCTTATTTTTTTTTCAGGAAACGAAATTTAAATTTTCAAAGCTCATAAAATTTTAGTTTTTCACGTTATATTCTCCATTTTTGTTTTAGTTCATAAAATATCTTTCAGAGGAAGAGTACTGCTGAAATTATACACATCTGAATAGAATTTAAAATATTATGATGCATTTTTTATTATGAAGGCAGGTCGTACAGAGGAAAAATATGAGAAGTCCATAACATATCGAAGGTAACTACAAGATTTCAAATTCATGTTACAACAAATTCTCATATAATCATTTAATAATCTTCTATAAAGGTCTTGTGCTTTTTCGATTGGTGGATTCAATGCAAAAGATGATCAAAATACACTTCACTACGGCAAAATCTTTTTCGTCTTGTATATCTCTGTATTTCTCAGCAGATGTTTTAATATCACCTGCAAAAAATCAGGCTCCTTTAATTTAAATAGCTATATGCATAATACCAAAAAATACTTATTCCAATAAATAAAAAACTTTCAAATCATTTTGCTGTAAAAGAATTACTATACCTCCTTATTTAGCAGAGTGTAGGCTGAACTCGCCTTCTTTCATGGTGGAATCTTGCCCTTTCTTTCCACGAAGAAGTAATGAAGCTTGCTCATATACTCCATTGTGACTTCCTCTATACCGAACCAGTTCTGCATGGTGTCGTGACTTCCTATTTTCTTATTGGCTTGGACCGGAAAGGCAGTTTCTTCTTGTATATTGTATTATCCATATGCTCTGTCCAGCATTTGATTATCTCTGGTTGCTCCTCAACATCAATGATGACAAAAGGCGAAGAGTGTGTGCGTGAATTCTGAAAAACCTGGCACCAGATACTTTATTTACTTTATTACTAGATCTGTGTCGTTTACCATCATGACTGGACAGACTGCGTCAAGATTAATTACATATATACATTTTAAAAAATATTCACAAAATTAAGACATTTATACTTGTTACTTGGGTAACAGAAGAGATACTGAATTTAATTGATGAAAGGAGAAAATACAAAAATGCAGTAAATGAAGCAGGCAAAAAGGAATACAAACGTCTCAAAAATGAGATCGACAGGAAGTGCAAAATGGCTAAGCAGGGATGGCTAGAGGACAAATGTAAGGATGTAGAGGCGTATCTCACGAGGGGTAAGATAGATACTGCTTACAGGAAAATTAAAGAGACCTTTGGAGAAAAGAGAACCACTTGTATGAATATCAAGAGCACAGATGGAAACCCAGTTCTAAGCAAAGAAGGTAAAGCAGAAAGGTGGAAGGAGTATATAGAGGGTCCATACAGGGGCGATGTTATTGAGGATAATATTACGGAAATGGAAGAGGATGTAGATGAAGATGAAATGGGAGATACGATACTGCGTGAAGAGTTTGACAGAGCACTGAAAGACCTAAGTCGAAACAAAGCACCGGGAGTAGAGACAACATTCCATTAGAACTACTGACAGCCTTAGGAGAGCCAGTCCTGACAAAACTCTACCATCTGGTGAGCAAGATGTATGAGACAGGTGAAATTCCCTCAGACTTCAAGAAGAATATAATAATTCCAATCCCAAAGAAAGCAGGTGTTGACAGATGTGAAAATTACCGAAGTATCAGCTTAATAAGTCACAGCTGCAAAATACTAACGCGAATTCTTCACAGACGAATGGAAAAACTGGTAGAAACCGACCTCGGGGAAGATCAGTTTGCACTCCGTAGAAATGTCTGAACACGTGGGGCAATACTGATCCTACGACTTATCTTAGAAGAAAGATTAAGGAAAGGCAAACCTACGTTCTAGCATTTGTAGACTTAGAGAAAGCTTTTGACAATGTTGACTGGAATACTCTCTTTCAAATTCTGAAGGGGCAGGGATAAAATACAGGGAGCGAAAGGCTATTTACAATTTGTACAGAAAGCAGATGAGTCGAGGGGCATGAAAGGGAAGCAGCGGCGGTTGGGAAGGGAGTCAGACAGGGTTGTAGCCTCTCCCCGATACTATTAGATCTGTATATTGAGCAAGCAGTAAAGGAAACAAAAGAAAAGTTCGGAGTAGGTATTAAAATCCATGGAGAAGAAATAAAAATTTTTGAGGTTTCCCGATGACATTGTAATTCTGTCAGAGACAGCAAAGGACTTGGAAGAGCAGTTGAACGGAATGGACAGTGTCTTGAAGGAAGATATAAGATGAACATCAACAAAATCAAAACGAGGATATTGGAATGTAGTAGAGTTAACTCGGGTGATGCTGAAGTAATTAGATTAGGAAATGAGACACTTAAAGTAGTAAAGGAGTTTTGCTATTTGGGGAGCAAAATAACTGATGATGGTCGAAGTAGAGAGGATATAAAATGCAGACTGGCAATGGCAAGGAAACCGTTTCTGAAGAAGAGAAATTTGTTAACATTGAGTATGGATTTAAGTGTCAGGAAGTTTCTGAAAGTATTTGTATGGAGTGTAGCCATGTATGGAAGTGAAACACGGACGATAAATAGTTTGGACAATAAGAGAACAGAAGCTTTCGAAATGTGGTGCTACAGAAGAATCCTGAAGATTAGATGGGTAGATCACATAACTAATGAGGAGGTATTGAATAGAATTGTGGAGAAGAGAAGTTTGTGGCACAACTTGACTAGAAGAAGGGATAGATTGGTAGTACATGGTCCGAGGCATCAAGGGATCACCAATTTAGTACTGGAGGGCAGCGAGGAGGGTAAAAATCGTAAAGGGAGACCAAGAGAAGAATACACTTAGGAGATTCAGAAGGATGTAGGCTGCAGTAGCTACTGGGAGATGACGAAGCTTGCACAGGATAGAGTAGCATGGAGAGCTGCATCAAACCAGTCTCAGGACCGAAGACAACAACAACAACAACAACTTAATAGAAACAATATTTGTTTGTCAATTCACTTTGGTCACTATTAAAGAAATCACCAGTAGAGTACAATGGGCGTTGTTTCAGGTCCTGTGCTACTCTCCTTCTGAATGTTCCTGGCGGCAGGGATTGCACTTCTTGAGGCAGTGAGTTGAACATCTTTAAGGCAACCACTAGAAAGCTGTCTCCTTTGGAATTTGACATTCCTGAGTTTGCTCTATCATACCAATATTTTTATCACATTCGAGGTACGATTGACCTCTTACGGGGAATTTCATCTTTACATAGTCCAATCGTTTTTCTGTATGGACCAGATGGTGAAGGAATCTGAACACAGTGGCATTCTTGTTTTGCCTTCCGCAGGAGTCACAGAAGATCTCCAGATGCCTGACTTTCGGATTTAGAAAATTGTGCACAAAATGATGAAGGAACGATGAAACTTCGTCTGCTCCTTCTCGGCCTGTGTTCTCTGGATACATGTAAAAATAGCTGTCCCCTGTTGCCAAAGCATGAACATGGAATATAAATACAGAAAGCTGTCGTTTATAATAAACTTCATTTGTGTTTATATTTGGACAAGGAAACTTTTTGCTATAGTCCGTCGTAATTGCAACCTTTGATGAATTTTTTTGACATTCCATCTTTGCCTTTTTTCCTTTCATAGAACACTTTTTGATTTCTGAGATGTAACTCATGGGCTATTTCATTGGATCGAAGTTTGGAATGAAGCCTTACTTTATTTTCAACAGATGTTGTTAAAGTCAGTTCTTTCTCCAAAATTTTCTTCTTGGCTAGATACTCATCGCAGGAGCCACAAGTATGAGATCATGGATATCCAAGACTTACATTGAAATCTGAATTGAATATAGTGCGGTATGTTTCATACGACACGTTCTGATCCTGAAACTTCTCCTTGAACATATAGAAATTTTTTTTAATGTTAAAGACTCTGGTAGGTAAATTTTTTCTGACTTCGTCAAACTGTAGTGGCTGCTGCGACCTTCAATGATTTAATGTGCCGTCTTATAATTGCACGTGTTTCATCTTTCAAAGCCTGTGGGCGGGATCTGTTTTTCCCTCAGCTGTTTCGTAGAGGTTGGTCTCCAGATTTAAGTTTCTTCAGTAAATCATCTACCTTGCCCTTCTTTATTCCATGTAACGACATAAATGCTCGCTTGCACACATGTACTTCTTGGACACTTCCATTAATGGCAATACAAACAGTGAATTTATATGATGCATCACGAAATTTTGCTTCCTGCTCTTCTCTTCTAGGACACCTGCGCTGTACAGGGACCACTGTGATTAAACCACTTAAACAGAGGTTTATTTCATCATGATTTTGAAAGTGGTTCATGTTATTAATAATATTCCTTTTATTTTCATCACTGACAATATCAAAACGATTGTTTTTGCACTTACATGGTTCTCCTGTTTCATGTGACTGCAATCTTAAACGTTTGGAGGCAAATCTAACGCAACCATTCTTCTTCCTTTTCTTTGTCAGCTTCTTTGATGACATTCTATAGTTTTCTTCGCAAGTAGATGAGTCACTGTCTTCTTTATTGATTTTACACTGATACAATACAATGCTAGATCTAACTTCCTTCACAATCTCCACAAAGCTAACAACAATGGTCAACTTATACACAACAATGACTGTGGCAACAATGGTAAAACAACGATATCATTAGTGAAAACAAGACCTGCGTGAGCTGGGAATCATTAAGTTACAAAATTTTATGGTTGCATTCTCTAAACTTGTCAGGATATTCCCCTGTTTTGCGTGGACATACAATGTTTTGCACCTGCACATGCTTACAAGATATCAGAATATCTCTTGACTCCTCTGGTTTTTGACCAGTTCTCTAAAACTACACGTACTGCTCTATTAAATTATGAAAAAAAAAAAACAAATTTTGGACTTACAAGTGCACAATTTCGGAAGGTTTCTTTTAGTGTTGTTAAAACAATAGTAAACATGAGAGAGAAATTAATCGTAGATGATATATGCGAGTGGTAACTTTCCAGGTATGTCATTTATTGTAATAAATGTGAGCTTACAATTCTTAAGGACAGTCATATCTGTGATAAGGTGTTCCCTGATATTTGTAGTATCGTGGTATTACTTGACATCTTGAGTTATTGCGATACAGAGCAGTGTCTTCTAGTGGTGAGTTGTTGGCACCATTTTCAATAGTCAAACGACTGTACCAAGGAGCGATTAGAGGACCTGCTAGACTGTTGCGTTATGAGGGTTGCATGCGAATCAGGCGAAATGCAATTCGGGTCGTTCGGATACTTTTGAGCACGACTGTACAACTGCAAATTTGTAAACAAAAATTTATCTTTCGTCGCTAGAAGAGATGGATGCTTTGTCGAACCGCCTGTCTCTTCTGTCCTTGCTTTCGCACCTTTCCACGGCACAGCGCTGCTGTAGTAGCTCCGAACGACCGCACACGGCGTGTCAGACCAGCACCCCCTAAATAAAGCAAGCCTCCTCACGTTGTTCGTGACGTCACAACATGGCGACAGCAGTAGTCTGTGAAGCTTGTAAACATCGCGCTACACGTTATTGTATCGTAATTTAGCTCGTTGGTGAGTGGAGTTACCGTGTGTTAAACGTGAATTCTTTTTGTTTCCTTGATACTAGTCTGGACGATTTAAGTGTTCTGTGAAGTCTCGCTATTGATATAATGCTGTTTCATTGTTGTGTGCCGAACTGTAGAGGCAACTACGATGCCGGCCCTAAGGTTTCTGTATTTAAATTTCTGGTGAATGAAGCAGCGATGAAGAAATGGTTAACAAGAATTCACAGGAATAACTTTACTCCTTCTGCAAGTTCAAGGGTAAGTGTTTTGTGTAAGTTTTTAAAAGTGTTTATTTCTAGTGAGGAAGAGTACTGTTTATTGTGATTCATTTTCTTGAAATGACTGCCTGTCCTGATATTAGCTTTCTGATATTACGTAAATTCTTTATTCTGTTCACATTATTATTTCTAATAGATACTTGATTTCTTGCCCATCTCTAGTGGAATAGGTGTTTCAATAATGAAGAAGACAGTTAATGAAAACTGTTTGCGCCTAATATTACGTGCAAGCTAACTATACAACTACAATGAGGACAATATAAGTTTATTCATTATTTCTCTTACTTTTGTCAATGCGACCATCAAGAGCATGAAACGATTCTCTCTTCATAACCATTAAGGCTAAGAAAGTGAAATTTTTAATGATAATCGGTTATTTGATGCTATCTATAATTTGAAAATATTTACTGGAATACAGCCAGCCTATGGAAAAAAGCGAATTCTGCAAAAATTTACAAAGTAGGCCTGTCATAACTTTGTGGCAATAATAAACATAACTTGAACAAGTGGGACATTTGATTGGAGACGTGTTTTTGTAGCGGAAGCTGTGAAGAACAATAACTTCAATATCTGTACTACTACTTCTCTTTACTGCGTTAAGATTATTGCAATTTAAAATAAGTTACTCCCCAGACGTGTTTTGCTTGGATTTAAAAATCATCGTCTGTGTTCAATGCTGTTTCCTCTTGTTTGCATGTTTTAAAGTCCACTGCTTTTTTTCTACGTTGTTAGCGGAAGATAGACGCGGAAAAAAAAACCGTGGCTGCACATTTATCTTGAGCGATTTCTCTTTCACGAACTCTCTTTTCCTTATGTGGTGAGTTTTGCACTTAACTTTCTTAAATTCCGCAGAAAAAAACAGTGCATATTAAAAAACATGTAGACCAGAGGAAGAGGCACCGATGACCACTTCACGCGAAAGTCTCCTGCAGAAAAACTACTTTTAAGAGAAGGTTTTCATCACACTCGTTTTGGTTGTATTTGCAGTGTTTCCTGTCGTAAAAAGAATAATTTGTATATAATACCTGCTACGGAAGATTACCAGGCAAATAAACATACTACTCCATTTCGAAACCATGCAGACGTACTGAGCAATGAGTCACATCGCTAGCCGGCCTTGGTGCCCGGACTCGGACTACGTGCGTGACGTCACAGATGGGCGCACAGGCTTTCTTTCCAGGGGGTGCTGGTCGGAAACGCCGGTCAGGCCCGCGCCCGTCTCGCAGATGTTTCTCGTGCTTCTGCGGTCATATGGACCACGACCCGAGCGGCAGTGAAGTGTGTCTCGCCTACGTGGTGGCAAGCCTGACAGTTCGGCAGTCGCCAATGAGCCTCCGAGCGCGCGCTTCGCGCTGCCTTTTACAAGGGGAGGCCGCCAATTGTGAAATTCAGATTCGATTCATACCGCGCATAATAAAAGCTCATGGCCAGAGGTGTAATGTGACAAAGCACCAAGATGCACTTCTCAGCCGTTGTCGAGAAAATCGACAGTTAATAGAAACCGTTACAGTGAAATACTCTCTACGATGTAAAATTCCCAATAGCGTCGTGGCGCAGCGGTAAGTGCCTGGGTTCGTGAGTCAAAGGTCGCCGGGTCGAATCTCGCGCCATGCAATTTTTTTTTAGTATTTGTCTTTCGTAATTCAAATAAATATAATATATATATTTATCATAGGGTCTCTAATTCGAACGTTTGACTTACACTATACGTATTCGTTTCGGAATATCGTTTCTACGTCTTCCGTTAACTATACGTGGTTAACATTATGAAGACAATTAATAACGTTTGTGAAATAAAACTTTGTTTGCCGAAAACATAATCATGTTCGAAGTCGGCAGTTTTTCCACGACAAACGACTTTCAACAACTTATTATATGCATAATTGTTGCAACTGATTGCCGGGAATATTATATATATATATATATATATATGTATATTACAAATAACAAATACTAAAAAAAAAAAAAAAGAAACATGGCGGGAGATTCGTCCGGCGACCTTCGGATTACGAACCCGAGCGCTTACCGCTGCGCCACGTCACTGTAGGAAGTTACAAATCGTAGAGAGTATTTCACCTCAACGGTTTCTTTTAACTGTCGATTTTCTCGACAACGGCTGAGAAGTGCATCTTGGTGCTTTGCCACATTACACCTCTGGCTATGAGCTTTTATTATGCGCAATATGAATCGAATCTGAATTTCACAATTGGCGGCCTCCCCTTGTTAGAGGTGGAAGGACGTGCTTTGCGTCAAATGTGCCACCGAAAACGGCTATTGCGTGTGTTGGGAGAAGAGGCGAATGCGTCTTGTGTCGTGCAGCTACATTATAAGGACGCCAACGGCCATACCGGTCGGTCGCGCTCCAGCCGACACCTCGGTGCTGTGGCTCCGCCCTGCCGGCCGTGCGCTGTCAGTGTTGACTTGGCTGTCGTCGCGTGCGCATCGGCGCGCGGTTGTTCCTGCCCGTGTTTGCTGTTGTACAGCCGGTAAGTACCGTCATGTCGACATTCAACAGGGCGAATAGCGCACAGTGCGTTTTTGATCGAAATGCTAAGCGGCCGACAGCTTTTGAGATACATGAATGGATTTTCGAAGAACTTAAGTTACCGGATGAGGTCGTTGACACTTTTCAGCTTGATTTTATACTGTACTCCTTGTTTATCAAGTTTACTAATGTAGCCCATTACGATAAATTTATCGAAACGTTTGCTGGCGTACGCAAATTTAAACATTTCGACGGCAGTGTCAGTGATGTACAGATAGTTCCCTCTGGATACGGTGTGCGAACTGTTCGTGTTTTCAACGTGCCACCTGAATGTCCCAACGACTATATCTCTCGCGGGTTGACACAGTTTGGCACGGTCTTGTCGATAAGTAATGACAAGTGGGGTAGTGGATACCGTTACCAAGTTAACAGTGGCGTACGGAGCGTTAGAATCGATTTGAAAAAGCATATTCCGTCTTATTTCATGATCGCGGGCGTGCGTGCGCAAATTAGTTATGTCGGGCAACCGCCAACTTGTTCTGTTTGTCATTCGTCGGAACATTTGCGCACGGACTGCCCGCGCCGACGCCCTGTTCAGCTCCCACGTGAACGGCCTGTAGACGCCTCTGGCCAGTTTGTGCCGCTTCTGAGTGAAGTTGTAGCGGGCACGGTATCCCACCCCGTCCCACCGATTCCGCCACCTGCAGTAGACGCAACCGTTCCCTCTGTTTCCGTGACTAATGCTATGGATGTTGTAGACGCGACACCAGTAGAACCTCTTCCTTCGCAGCCAGAGTCCGTTCCGCCAACTGAAGTAACGGTACCGTCTGTCCCTGTTTCTGAACACGTGGAGGCGATTCTGCCCCCGCCGCCCGCCCCGAAGGAAAAGCCTACGCTGCCGAAGCAGCAGCGTAAGCGGAAGGGGAAGAAATCCAGGGACAGCTCACCGACCGTTCTCTCAGGAACTGGCAGTGACTCGGAGACACTGTCGTCGTGCTCAGGGGGTGGGACGAAAGATACGAGGGAGACGCGTATCCAAGAGCAGACCCAGCATTTACGTCAGATACTGGGCGATCAGGGCGATAGGGCTGAGCCGCCTGTTAAACGGAAAAGTGATCAGGCCGGCGATCAGTCACTGAGGCGGCAACGCACGCGTTCGGAGGCGGCTGCGGCCTCCCCCGCCCGTGCGGAACCGATGGAGGCAGAATCTTCGCAAGTTGTTGACAGGGATCGTATGGAACAGGATGACGCTTGGTGGAAGTCGCCGGAGGACGCCCCACTGTCGGGGGTGGTTCCGGACCCCCCACCCGCGCCTACGTACATGCATCCCTGTTCAAACCACTCAGTAGTTTTCATGTTCACTTTCTGTGATTGTCACATGTTTCTTGTGTTTGTACTAATCACGCTGTGCCTTGCACGTGGACAATAATTTACGGTAGAGCTCTCTCTCCTTTGCTCTTTTAGTACAGTGGCTTGTCAATGGTTTCCGAGTGTAGCAACGGTGTTATCTTTTACTGCGAATGTTTGCCGTGATGTGTTTGTCAGCCCAAGGACGGTGCAGTATCGCCGTTTGACTTCCCGTTGCCGCCGTTATAAATATGATTTCAGTGTCGTGCTTGTCCTAATGTTTCGCTCCTATTGCCACGTTGTCTTGTGGCAAATGTTGCTATTTTGTGAGGCGGTTTCTGTCTGCCAATTGGCGTCCTTTTTGCAGCAGTTTAATTTTTTTTAGAAATTCGTGTGTTTTGCGGTGTTTGCTTGCTGTCTAAATGTCTGTTGTTCCTTTGCCGGTTTATTACTGCCGATTATACTCATGTCTGGCAATGTTATGTTGAGGGGCGTATGCTAGTTGGCGTTTTTTTTTTGTTTTTTGTTTTTTTGCAGCAGTTTCTTTTATTGACATCCGTGTTATTTCCTATATTTGCTTACAGTCCACATGTCTGTTCTCTCGACGGTTTCTTACTACCGCGTACTAATTCATGTCTACCTTGCTGTATTGCTGTTGTTGTGACGTTTTGTATTGTCAGCGCTGTTGTGAGTTTGGCGTCATTTTTCACGCGTTCTACAACTGCCATTGCGGTGTCATGTTTGTCGCGTGTTTCCGCCGTCTTTCCGGAATGATTGTACACTACATTGCATTATGTGGTGTTCGATGTTATTTCGCGCAGCTGTTGTGTTCCACTGTGTTCGGTCTCCGCTGCGAGTATGTTCAGCACATAACCCGGTGCATGTTTTTCTGTATCCATTGTTACTTTCTTATGCGTGACTATGTCCTATCTGTTGTAATTCTTAGATGGATCTTGCATTTGATGCGGGGTTTTTGTTTGCCGTTTTTGTGTGTGCAACTTCGTGCGGGTTTGAAACTTTTAGAATGGCGGAATTCCGGCCACAGTTCTGTCATGTGCTATTTACGGGGTGGGTATGTGGTATCTGCCCACTTGTGCTTTACGTTTTATTTTTTATTATGCATGTTGTCTCTTTCCACTTTTACATTTGTACATGTTGACTTCCATTTGTATCCCCATGACATGGCTATCGTTTTGTGTACTTTCCTCCCATGTTCAGTGACGCGCCTACCGTCGGATGGCTTGATGTTTTTCTGTGCCCTCCACCTCTAGACCGATGAGTTTATTTTCGATCTTCACGTTGAATGTCAATGCCGTCACGGCTGCGTATAAAGTTTTATTACGTACTGACCTCATCAAATTTGGCGGTTATGATGTTGTTCTTCAGGAGGTGGCCGGTAGAGTTTTTAGTGATATTCCTGGCTATGGTGTCATTTACAATGTGGACCGTGATTCTAAGTGTGCCACTGCCATTTTATTTAAAGACTCGTTAGAGCCACAAGATGTTCAGGTGATGCCTAACGGCCGTGCTATTGCGTGTACGATCCGAGGAGTCCGTGTTGTAAATCTCTATGCGGCGTCGGGCACGGACAAGCGCCGTGACCGGTCGCGTTTCTTTAGTTATGAGATTTGTCCTTTTTTAACGCCTGGTCGTCCACTTGAGGTAGGAGGGGATTTTAACTGTGTTGTTGATGCTGCAGATATGAGTACCGCTCCCACACTGTCACGAACTCGCCGCGTTGATTACTGCTGCTGATTTGTGTGATACTTGGCGACATTTCCACCCACGTCGCACTGTATTCACGCACATCTACAATACCGGGGGCAGTCGCCTTGACCGTATTTATGTTTCTCGCGCCCTCAAGGATGCTCTCCGTCGTGTAGACGTGCTCCCCGTGGCGTTCAGTGACCATTGTGGCTACGTTTGTGATGTGCGGCTGCAGGGTGGAGCTGCGGCTCCTGTCCCGCGGGTTTGGAAGCTAAATGTTACTCACTTGCCGAAGGATGGTTTCCGACTAACTATTACGGCTGTGTGGGAATCTTGCGTTCAAAAAGTTGGCAACTACCCTTCGACGCTCGATTGGTGGTTGGCGTTAGCTAAGCCTCAGCTACGTCGTGCCGCGCAAGCGTTCAGTCGCGAGGAGTCGTACTGGAGGAACCGTACGCTCGACTTTTACCAGCAGTGCCTTAGGGATGCTTTCGACGCCCCTATTGACCAATATGGTAACCTCCGTCTGCGGCTCAATCGCATTAAGAGCAAGATTCTGGGGATTCATCGCGAAAGGGCGAATGGCTACATAGTCCGTAGTCGTTTTGCGGGCGCCGTTGATGAGCATCCGACGACTTTTTACTTGGCGAAGGAGAGACGCTTGGCGTCTACCAAATGTGTTCAGAGTTTGTTAACGGATGCTGGCGATCGCCTCAGTGGCAGACGGGATATGGTTGCTCACGTCACCGCTTATTATTCCGCGTTGTTTTACAACTACGATGGTGATGGCATCGCCACTGCCGCCTGTTTGGACGAGCTACGTTGTTTTTTAACGGACGACGATCGCGCCGACTTAAGTGCAGCGTTGTTGCCACAAGATGTTTTATCTATATTGAAGGCGTGTCCCAAAGGGAAGTCTCCAGGGCCCGACGGTTTACCGACGGAATTTTATCTCTCCGTCTGGGACATTATTGGGGGCATGTTCACTTCATTGATTAACGAAGTCCTTCGTGGTGTGGCGGTACCCGGCCGTTTTATGGACGGTAGGGTGGTGCTTATTCCTAAGAAGGAAGGAGACTGTCGCGTCCAAGACCTGCGGCCTATCACCTTATTAAATGCCGACTATAAGATCGTTGCGAGGTGCGTGGCTGACAAGTTGAAATCTGTCATGGATAAGGTTATTGCTGCTCCCCAGTCGTGTGGAGTACGGCATCGTAACATTTTTACTGCGGCTTCTGCATACAGGGATGTTGTCTGTTCAGCAGCGGCTCCTGGTTCCTCCGCCGGAATCTTATCCATTGACTTCGCCAACGCCTTCGATCGTGTCAGCCACGAATACCTCCTTCAGGTCATGTCGCGCATGGGTTTCGGTCTCCAATTTCTGGAAGTGGTACGCAACTTACTTACGGGATCTCGGTCGGTCGTCATTGTCATTGGCTGGCCGACCGTGCCTCTTCCGATACGTCGTTCTGTTCGACAAGGCTGTCCGTTGTCGATGTTTTACTTTGTGCTTGCCATCGATCCACTGCTGCGAGCTCTCGACCGTACACTACATGGGATTCAAATTAGCAATTTGTCGTTGCGATGTTCAGCTTATGCTGATGATGTGGGCGTTTTTGTATCGCATACGGCGGATATTGATGGAACTAGAGCTCTATTGGAATGTTACGAACGAGCTTCTGGTGCCCGAATAAACGCACGGAAAACCGTGCTCCTTCCACTGGGGTTGCACGGTGTTGACGACCGAAGGCCGTGGTTCCGCGTTGTTTCCCACCACACCATTTTGGGTCTAGACGTTACTGCGTCGCCGCAGAACATGCAGGCTCGGAACTGGCGGTCACTCCTTACGGGTATTCGCATTCTTTGTCGTACACATGCTTCCCGACGGCTCAATTTGCTACAAAAAGTCGACCTCATTAACACGTTTATTCTCTCGCGGGCATGGTATGTTGCGCAGTTGCTCTGCGTCCCGAAATTGATTGCGCGTTCCATCTCACGTGTTGTTTTCTGGTTATTGTGGCGTCATGAAATTTTTAAGGTGCGGGCGTCGGTCTGTGTCCTTGACAGATCCTTGGGAGGACTAGGACTTGTGGATTTTGGACGTAAATGTGCGGCGTTGCTTGTACACCGCACAGCTGTGTTGCAGACCAGCTGTCCGGGTGGCTCCACGGCTGCTTTATTGGAGATTTGTCGGCCGGCGTCTGAGTGCGCCCCTGTTTCTGTCGCCGACATCCCGTATCGTTTGTCGTTCCTGCGAGAATATTATCTCACTCGCAGTTACGTTTTAAGAACGGCTAACGATCCACACTGTACCGCTCGGCGTCTCTACGCCGACCTGATGGGACGGCCACCGGTTCACAAGTTGGAGGTTCGCCTCCCTGCTGTGAACTGGAAACAGGTGTGGGCGAACATCAATGACAGCGTGTTGCCAACCGACGTTTCGGCGTTGTGGTTCAAGTTGGTGAACAACACCTTATCGACCAACCAACGCCTCGCCGACATCCACCTCCTCGCCTCGCCCAACTGTGGCAGGTGTGGCGCGCCTGACACCAGGGAGCACCGGCTGCAGTGTCGGGCTGTTGCAGACGTGTGGTCGCTTTGTCAGATCATGCTCGCACTTATTCACAGAACTGTACCGGCAAATGTCACTGTGAATTCCGTTATTACACCTGATTTTAAGTATTTTCCACGTGCAAGGCATAAGACTACTGTGTGGTTATTTGGACATACGGTTTACGCCCTGATTGGTCTGGACCTGTCTGATGCATTTTCTTATCTGGCATATCTCTGGGATTGTTTTGTGACGGCGAAACGTAAAAAGACATACAGTGCAGATTTCGCGAACTATTTGAATGTAGCGATCTCTCACGCTTATACGAAAGTTCTGCGACTATGAAATTTTCTTTCTTTCATTTGTTCATTCATTTGACTTCTTTATTACTTTTTTCCACTTTTTGGACGCTTGGCGTCTTGTATGTGGTACTGACACACATTTTCTTTCTCTAATTATGGTGACGCCATTTGGGCCGTGTGTTGCCTTAATGTGTCAATGCTAATTACTGCCACGACTCTTATGTCTAGCTTACGTGCCTGTTTTTCTTAGTTGTTTTGCCTTTACGAGTGCAGTGTCGCCTTATGTGTTGAGCTCTTTTTTCTGTGGCATGTCAATTGCCAGGTACTTTAGTTTTCATTATTTTCTTGCGGCATGGCGAGCTGCATGTGTGTTTAGCCATTTTTTCTGTGGCACGATAATGCGGGTATTTCAATTTCCATTCATTTTTGAAGTGTGGCGAACTTGGAGCCTACTATCTCACGTTTATTTTTTGTGGCAGTGATCCTGCATGTGTGTTTCAACTAATTATTCTGTGGCATGATAATGCCAGGTAATCTTGTTTTCATTTGTTTTAAGTGTGAAGGGCTAATTGCCTCACAATTTTGCTTTTCCTTTTTGTGGCGGTGGCCCCTGCAAAATGTTTCACTAATTTTTGGGCGGCATGATTTTGCCGGTACTTTAATTTTCATTCATTTTTGAAGCGTGGCGGACTTGCAGCCTAATGTTTCACATATATTTTGTTTGTGGCGGTGACCCTGCATATTAGTTTCAACTAATATTAATACACCGGTAAAAAAAAAAAAAAAAAAAAAATACACCGGTTCTCAAAAAAAAAAAAAAAATACACCGGTTCTCGTCCGATCACCGAAGTTAAGCAACATCGGGCCCGGATAGTACTTGGATGGGTGACCGCCTGGGAACACCGGGTGCTGTTGGCTCTATCTCATTTTTTAACTTTTACGTCGCTACACCTGCCAGGCCTCTTTTTCGTACTAACTTTCAGGTGTGACAAAGATGCTTCCACGAGCATTTTAAAGTACTGTACTAAACGTAAGACACGAAATTACAGTAATGAACTCAGTTTGAGCAAGAATGCGCGGAGGAAGAGTGCTAGGAACTCGTTGGAAATAACGAAACACTACGAATCGACAGATGTGTCCTTGAAATGCGTCAGAGCCAACTGTTTTGTAGCAGTGCTAAATTCCAAAAACTAACTAAATACGTAAATTAAAAAAAAAAAAAAAATCAGCCGTTCTCGTCAGATCGACGAAGATAAGCAACAACGTTAGTATTCGGATCGGCGACCGCCTGGGAACTCTGGCTGTCTTCATTTTTTGCTTTTTTGTCGCTACCCCTGCCAGCCCTCTAAATAAACTAGATGCGATATTAAGGAACTCCGTTTGAAGAAGAGTGTGCCAAGGAAGATTAGCAAAGTGTGTCTGCAAATAACGAAACAGTATGAAACGACAGAAATGTTGTGAAATACGTCAGGGCATATTGTTTTGTAGCAGTGCACATCTGCAAATTTGTAAACAAAAATTTATCTTTCGCCTCTAGAGGAGACGGATGCTTTGTTGAACCTCCTGTGTCCTCCGTCCGTGTTTTCGCACCTTTCCACGGCACCTTCCCAGCGCAGCGCTGCTCTAGTAGCTCCCAACGGCCGCCCACGGCGTCTCGGACACGCCGGTCAGGCCCGCGGCCGTCTCGCAGATGTTTCTCGTGCTTGTGCGGTCATATGGACCGCGACCCGAGCGGCAGCGAGCGGCAGTCGGGACAAGTCGGGACGGAAGGGAAGGGAAGGGAAGGGAAGGGGAGGGGAGGGGACAGGCGAGAACGCACCGCGCAAATTACACAAATATCTGAAAAGCGCGGCGCGTGTCAGGCAGGTGAGAAAGCTTCCGTCGGTCCAGCAGGACACTGCCACGCCCCGCGCGGTCCCCCCGCCGCCCGGCCGCGCGCAAGCCCCACAAGATGCGTCGCCCGCGAGTGTCGGAGGCCGCACGCACCAAACGAATGATAGGCGGTGCAACGAGCAGCTGTGTTGTGCGTCTCACCCACGTGGCGGCGCGCGGCACTGCGCGTCGCCTTCGAGGTGGAAGGACGTGCTTTGCGTCAAATGTGCCACGGAAAACGGCGATTGCGTGTGTTGGGAGAAGGGGCGAACGCTTCTTCTGCAGTGCGGCTACGTAATAATGACGCCAACGGCCATACCATGTTGAATACACCGGTTCTCGTCCGATCACCGAAGTTAAGCAACATCGGGCCCGGTTAGTACTTGGCTGGCTGCCCGCCTGGCAACACGTGTGCCGCTCGCTATTGTGCGTCCCAGGTAGCCGAGGATTACCGGCCGCCGAGCCGTCCCCGCCCGACATCCTACCGCGCCGCGCCCGCGCCCGCCGCCTGCCGGCTCCCGCGCCGCGCCAGCCGTAGCCGTCTCGCCGTAGGCGATCGTGTTTTGTGTTTCAACGAGTTGGTGAGTGCCCTACGAAAAAAAAAATGACAACGTTCAATCGCTCAAGTACGACGATTCAGTGCGCGTTTGATCGTGAACACGAACGGCCGTCCTCGTTTGATATAGAGGAATGGATGTTTCACGAACTTAAAATTCAGGAGGACGAGTTAGAGGGTTTGCAGCTTGATTTCACGCTGCTTAGCCTCTTTCTGAAGCTGAAAACGGATGTGAGATGCGAGACGCTTGTAAACGTAAGCGGTGGTGTGAGACAATTTAAACACAGAGATGGCCGCGTCAGCAATGTAAAAATCACGTACGCCGGACACGGCGTGAGGAACATAAAGGTGTATAACCTCCCCTTCGAGGTGCCAAATGAAGAAGTAGCACGGTACCTCAAGCTGTATGGTGAAGTTCTCTCTGTAACGAGAGACTTCTGGGGCACCGGGCACCGGTATAAAGTGGACTCCGGTGTTAGGTCCGTCAGGATGGTCCTGAGAAAACACGTGCCGTCGTTCATTGTAATAGGGGGACATAGAGGTGTTGTCCAATATAGCGGACAACCACCGACGTGCTCCATCTGCAGTTCGACTGAACACATGAGGAGCAGCTGCCCGAAAAATAAAAGAGTGGCTCAGCTGCCGCGTGAAAACGCGGACAACGCAGCGGAGCAGGCGGCAAGTTACGCCGGAATTTTGTCGGGCGAGAGCCCGCGCGCCAACGACGAGCCTGCCGTAGCGGAAGCAGCAGTGGCTGCCGCGGCAGCCGAGGCCGCCCAGCCGGCAACACCGGCCCCAGCGATGGCCGCCGCGGTCAGCGCGGGAGAGAAGCGGCACCTGAGCTCCGACTCGGACAACGAGACCACAATGGAGGCCGAGCCGGCGGCCGCCCCCTCCCCCGCCGCCCGGCGGGCGAAGGTAACGCGCACCGCCGCGCCCGCCCAGCCGTCAGCTGAGGCTGTCATTCACGACAGCCAGCCGGCCGGGCCCAGCGCAGAGTCCACGCCCACCTCTTACACCGAGGCGCGCCAGATCGCCATCAAGAAGCAGGTGACCAAACTCGCCCGCATCTTGAAGGAGTCCGACGACGAACCGAAGGAGTCGAACGAGCAGCCGCAACCGGCGTCCAAACCCAAAAGGCGGCGTAACAGGCGGCGAAGCCGCAGCAGCAGCTCAAACGACGACGAGAGGATGGAGACCTCCGACGGGGAAGCGTCGGACATCTCGCCCGAAAATGCGCGGAAACAAGCCACCGAACCGGAGGACCTAGTTCTACGGCCGGACCGCCCACAGCAAGTCCAACCCCCGCCCCCACATAGCGCTTAAATGCAGGAACGCTCTGGCTATAACGTCATCACGTGCAATGTCAATAAAATGAGTTCGGTTGTAAAGATAGACGCCCTCACGGAGTTCCTGCAGCACCGAGCTGCCGATGTGGCAATGTTACAAGAAGTCGTCACCACGGACTTGGAACAAGTACCGGGATTCGACGTCTTCACCAACATAGACGCAGAAACAAGAACTGGCACTGCCATAATGGTGAGGAACGGAATCGACACAGACGACATCAAGACTCTGACTGACGGCCGCGGAATAGCGATCAAAATAGCAGGGACCTACTTTGTCAACATCTACGCGCCGTCAGGCACAGAAAACAAGAGGGCCAGAAGCCAGTTCTTCAATGAAGATATTTGTGCGCTCCTTCCACGCAACAACAGCAATGTTGTGCTGGGAGGCGACTTCAGCTGCGTGTCTGCTCCAGAAGACCAAATCCCGGTACCAAATCTGTGCACAGAGCTGCAGGAACTCTTAAGAAAACTGAATCTACGTGACTCTTGGCGTCTATTAAACCCCAACACAACAGAATTCACGTACTTCCACAACCGCGGAAGAAGCAGGCTTGACAGGATTTATGTGACCAGAGAGTTGGCCGCCTCTATATCATTTGTGGAAGTCTGCCCTGTAATCTTCTCCGACCACTGTGCCTTCACTTGCAAGCTCCAGCTGGCAACGAATAAAATACCAGCAGGAAGATCAACGTGGAAACTTAACACACACCATCTAAGTGACGCTAAACTACAGCAGGAGATAGCGCTCACACTAGAAGAAAGTTTACAGACGCGACAACAATATCCGTCCACCACTCAATGGTGGGTCGCATGTGGGAAACCACAAATAACGAAGACGTTGATAAGGCACAGCGCGGAGAAGGCTTTCTGGAGGAAGAGCACGGCAGACTTTTACACGCAGTGTCTGAAGGACGCGCTCAACTGTCCTCCAGACGACGACCTGCTTCTCACGCGAGTCAGAGGAATAAAGGCGCGACTACTCAACATCAGGCGTCAACAAATGAAAGGCGTCGTCGTCCGCAGCCAGACACACGGCGCCACTGAAGATGAACCTGCCACACTGCACCACCTGCATAGAGAGAGGGAGAGGGCACAAAACAGAATTATAAAGGAGCTTAGCGACGCAGCTGGCCGCAAAATAACAACTAGGAGGGACATGATGCGTCACGTAGAAGAGCACTTCTCCGAACTCTTCAAGGACGAGGTACCAGATGACGCAGAAACAACAAAAATACTACAAGAAACGCGCAGACGGCTGAACGACACCGATCGCGCTTTGCTGACGGAGGCCGTGTCAGAGGATGAAGTCAGAGCCGTCCTCAAAACCTGCGCCAACGGCAAAGCTCCAGGAGCGGACGGATTACCGACAGAATTCTACGCCACCTGCTGGGACAAAGTAGGTGAAATAATAACTGAAATTGTCAACGAAATTCTGGACGGGAAGGAGATACCACCTCCGTTCCTGGAAGGGACCATCACTCTGATACCGAAAACTAAGGCGCCAAAAACGTTAACAGACTTCCGCCCAATTACCCTCCTAAATGCGGACTACAAGCTAGCAGCAAAATGCGTCGCGGAAAATATGAAGCTCGCTCTCAAAAAAGCAATCAGCCCTTGGCAGACATGTGCAGTGTTAGGCAGAAACATCTTCGACGCCGTCTGCACGTACAGAGACGTTATAGCCCACGCCGCATCCAACAGAGCGACTGCAGCGATCATCTCCGTAGACTTCCAAAAGGCCTTCGACAGGATCGGTCACCGGTACCTGCTGAAGACTTTGAGGAGACTAGGTTTTGGCCCCAAATTCGCTCAAGTCATCGAAAACATGCTAACAAATGCCACGTCACGAGTTACTGTAAATGGCTGGACATCTACGCCAATAAAACTGGGGAAATCTGTGAGGCAAGGGTGCCCACTGTCGATGGCACTATTCACAGTAGCCCTCGACCCAGTCCTCAGGAAACTCGCTGCCTCCGTCAACGGCTACAAGCTGCAAGATATAAAAGTGACATGTATGGCATACGCCGATGACTTGAGCATTTTCGTGGACGGTAAAGAGGATATCGACAAAGTCCTCCCAATAATAGTCTTTTGGGAAGGCCTCTGGGGCGAAAACAAACCCCAAAAAAACAGTGCTACTCCCGATAGGAAACGTCAAACTGAGAGAGGCCAGACCATGGTACCAGGTGACCGACAGATATAAGGTGTTAGGTGTTCAGCTGCAGGCCTGCCCACTCAAAATGGCCGCAGAAAACTGGCGGATCATCCTCAACACCACGAGAGGGCTCGTTAGGACACACGCCAACAGAAACCTAACGCTGGATCAGAAAACGCAGCTGATCAACGAAACGATCCTGGCGAAGGCCTGGTACATGGCACAAGTCATAAACGTACCAACAGAAATAGGGAGGTCTATAGGAAGCGCTGTGTACTACCTGCTGTGGAGGCGGGAAATATTCAAAGTGTCGCAAGCCACCAGCACCCTCCCTAGAGAAGAAGGGGGACTGAGCATGATAGATGTCACGACAAAATGCGCTGCACTGTTGCTCCATCGAGCCCTACAACTGGAGGATAGAAGTGTAGACTGTACCACGTCGTCTCTACTGAAGGAATACAGGCCAGACTCCGGGGAAGCGCCGGTAGACATCAGTAGAATACCCTACAAGATGCGCTACTTGAAGCAGATAATAATCGACAGTAGTTACATCACATCCACACTAGCAGTTAAGGAAATGAGAACTGCAGCGAAAATCTACCGCGCACTGAGAGGCAAACAACGCAGAAGCAGAACAGAGACGAATCTTCCAGACCACGACTGGCCACAAGTCTGGAAGAATCTCTCCGAAAAAGCCATTCCTCCAGAAGCTAGAGACACGTGGTACAAAGTCGTACACAACAAGATACCGACGAACGAGCGTCTAGCGCGCATCGGCATGCGCGAGTCGCCGCACTGCGAAGCGTGCAACGAGATCGACACCGTGGAACACCGCTTCACATGTCCGACAAGTCAGGCGATATGGGAGACATGCAGGAAAATGGTGGCACTCATGAACAGGGCGGACCACCGAGCTATAGAAGCCACAGCCCTCACGATCCCGGCTGCAAAATGTTTCCCACGACCCAAACGCGTCGCGACCATGTGGACGTTCGCGATGACAGCGCACGCCATAATCGCGAAAAAGCAAACAGACGCAGTGCAGTTCCTCACCGATCTCTGGGAGGAACACAAACGAGCCAAGCGGAAAAACAACTACAGGCAGACGTTCCAGAACTACCTACAGATAGCGCTGGACGCCGCTTTCAAGGACGCCCTTCGTTCCCACACGCCACGACCGCCTCCGACGTCTCCGCCGCCGCCGCCGCGGATGCCGCCGCCGCCGCGGCCGCCGCCGACGCCGACGCCGACGCCGACGCCACACCACGCCCCCCCCCTAGTCCTCCACGCCCCCGTCGTCGCCGACGCAGAGACCCTCCAACGCCCCGAAAGTGTTGTGGGTTAAAAGTGAGTCCGGAGTAAAATTTGTGCAGTGCAATCACAGTGTCCGCAACGAAAAAAAAAGTGTAAATATTAGTAGATGAGTGCTACGGCTACACATATAGCGCATATCCAGGTAGCGATCATAAAAATGTGCGAAACATCACTTGCTACGCCGAAGATGACTATGTGAGTAGACTAACAAAAGAAACATCTATATTCAATTCATATCTATTCATACTAAGCTCACCTAGAATATATTTGTCCACTTATTGAGTTTTCTTTAATTGTGTCTCATATGTGTTCCATATCGCCCTCACACTATCTCTCTCCCTCTCGCTCTCTCTCTCTCTCTCTCTCTCTCTCTCTCTCTCTCTCTCTCACTCTCTTCCCTTCAATCACCATCTCGTGGACACCTTCGCTATATATTATACAATATTCATTCATTCATATTTGTCTTTGTCCTTTGTCTCCTAGATGTAAGCCTTAGCCAATAAGACAACTCTAATATTAGTTACATGCCACATAATGGCACCAGACCAATAACTCTACCTAGAGTCAAGAGCTTAGAAGTGTTTGAATCAATAACCCATAAAATTTAACAAAAATGCAAACAAAACTGAAAAATGAAATATTTTGCTCCACTGACTTACAAATCAGTGCAACTGTGTAAATCAACCTGCAAACGCACAACATATAACGAAACAGACAATTGCAACAAAGTTACATACCAGAAAAGAAAAGGACTCGATAACTAACAGAAATAGAAATTGAAAGTACCTTCGAATCTCATAACTGTACTTGTTATCTTGTAAATAAAAGTTTATTACGTTAAAAAAAAAAAAAAGGTGCTGTTGGCTCTATCTCATTTTTTAACTTTTACGTCGCTACACCTGCCAGGCCTCTTTTTCGTACTAACTTTCAGGTGTGACATGGATGCTTCCACGAGCATTTTAAAGTACTGTACTAAACGAAAGACACGAAATTACAGTAGTGAACTCAGTTTGAGCAAGAATGCGCGGAGGAAGAGTGCTAGGAACTCGTTGGAAATAACGAAACACTACGAATCGACAGATGTGTCCTTGAAATGCGTCAGAGCCAACTGTTTTGTAGCAGTGCTAAATTCCAAAAACTAACTAAATACATAAATTAAAAAAAAAAAAATCAGCCGTTCTCGTCAGATCGACGAAGATAAGCAACAACGTTAGTATTCGGATCGGCGACCGCCTGGGAACTCTGGCTGTCTTCATTTTTTGCTTTTTTGTCGCTACCCCTGCCAGCCCTCTACTCATGCTACCTTTCTCGTGTGACAAAGATGCTTCCATACTGATTTTAAACTAGATGCGATATTAAGGAACTCCGTTTGAAGAAGAGTGTGCCAAGGAAGATTAGCAAAGTGTCTCTGCAAATAACGAAACAGTATGAAACGACAGAAATGTTGTGAAATACGTCAGGGCATATTGTTTTGTAGCAGTGCACATCTGCAAATTTGTAAACAAAAATTTATCTTTCGCCTCTAGAGGAGATGGATGCTTTGTTGAACCTGTGTCCTCTGTCCGTGTTTTCGCACCTTTCCACGGCACCTTCCCAGCGCAGCGCTGCTCTAGTAGCTCCCAACGGCCGCCCACGGCGTCTCGGACACGCCGGTCAGGCCCGCGGCCGTCTCGCAGATGTTTCTCGTGCTTGTGCGGTCATATGGACCGCGACCCGAGCGGCAGCGAGCGGCAGTCGGGACAAGTCGGGACGGAAGGGAAGGGAAGGGAAGGGGAGGGGAGGGGACAGGCGAGAACGCACCGCGCAAATTACACAAATATCTGAAAAGCGCGGCGCGTGTCAGGCAGGTGAGAAAGCTTCCGTCGGTCCAGCAGGACACTGCCACGCCCCGCGCGGTCCCCCCGCCGCCCGGCCGCGCGCAAGCCCCACAAGATGCGTCGCCCGCGAGTGTCGGAGGCCGCACGCACCAAACGAATGATAGGCGGTGCAACGAGCAGCTGTGTTGTGCGTCTCACCCACGTGGCGGCGCGCGGCACTGCGCGTCGCCTTCGAGGTGGAAGGACGTGCTTTGCGTCAAATGTGCCACGGAAAACGGCGATTGCGTGTGTTGGGAGAAGGGGCGAACGCTTCTTCTGCAGTGCGGCTACGTAATAAGGACGCCAACGGCCATACCATGTTGAATACACCGGTTCTCGTCCGATCACCGAAGTTAAGCAACATCGGGCCCGGTTAGTACTTGGATGGGTGACCGCCTGGGAACACCGGTATCATAGCCCACGCAGCAACAACGAGGAGACCCGCAGCCGTAATCTCTGTCGATTTCCATAAGGCTTTCGACAGGATCAGTCACCGGTACCTGCTGAAAACCATCGCACGCCTCGGATTCGGACCAAAATTCGGCAGAACAATCAGGAACGTCATCACAAATGCCACCTCAACCGTAACAATAAACGGATGGACTTCCAAGTCAATAAGACTGGGAAGATCCGTCAGGCAAGGATGTCCATTATCTATGGCTCTTTTTACAATAGCTCTCGATCCCCTACTTCGAAAACTAACAGCCGAAATCGGAGGATACACAATGGGAGCAACAAACATCGCATGTATGGCCTATGCTGACGACATGGGCATCTTCATTCAGAACGAGAACGAACTAGAAATAATCCAGCCTATCATGGAATCCTTCGAAAAGGCTTCAGGAGCAAAAACGAATCCGAGGAAGACAGTGCTACTACCAATAGGCAACGGCAGACTGCAACCAGCGAGACAGTGGTACCGAGTGACAAACAACCATAAAGCACTCGGAGTGGAACTACAGCAGTGCCCTCTGAAAATGGCAGCACAAAACTGGCGCAGCGTCTTGAACACGACGAGAGGGCTCGTGAGGACGCACGCGAACCGGAGCCTGACGCTGAGCCAAAGAGTGCAGCTGGTAAACGAAACGATCCTGTCGAAAGCGTGGTACATGGCCCAAATACTATGTGCTCCGACAGAAATTGCGCGAGCGATAGGAGGCGCGGCGTACTACCTGCTGTGGAGGCGGGAAATCTTCAAGGTCTCCCAGGCGACGTGTTTCCTGTCGAGGGATGAAGGCGGACTCGGACTGACGGACGTAAAAACAAAATGCGCGGCACTGCTCCTACACCGCGCGATGAAAATGGCGAATCAGAACAATAACAGTATAACGTCCAGCCTGATCCACGAATATAAACCTGAATCTGAAGAGGCTCCTGTAGACACTACGCACATACCATTCAAGTTGCGGCACATAAAACAGATGGCAATCGACAAAAGTTACATCACCGCGGTCGTTGCCAACCCACAACAAAGAACTGCGAGAAAGATCTACAGCGCTCTGAGGGGGAAGGCAAGAAAGTCCAAAATAGAGACGAGACTTCCAGATCACGACTGGCCACAGGTTTGGAAGAACGTCTCGGAACGGACACTTCCTGAGCACGCCAGGGACACGTGGTATAAAATCATCCACGAAACAGTACCAACAAACGAAAAACTGGCACGCATAAAGATGCGGGAATCCCCAAACTGCGAACTCTGCAACCAGACCGACACCATCGAGCATCGGTTTGGCTGCAGAGAGAGCGGGGAAATATGGGCGACAGCGAGAAGTATGATCGCCCACATCAACAGAACCGACGAGAGGGCGATACATGTCTCAGCTGTCACTGTCCCGGACGCGAAGCCTTTCCCCAACGCAAAACGCCTGGCCACAATGTGGATCACCGCCATGACGGCACACGCCATCGTCTCCAAACGGCAGATCGACAAGGCGCAGTTCCTCACGGACCTGTGGGAGGAACACAGGAGGGCCAAACAACGCGCAAAGTACCGAGAGACCTTCCAGAACTTCCTGCAGGTCCCGCTGGACGCCGCCTTCCGAGACGCCTTCAACACAACGTGACCGACGCCCTCCCATAACACCAACACCCCAGTCGCTGAGGACGTCGCCCACCGATCTCCCCAAATCCCCGACGTCAAGTGTGGTGCATTGCGAAAGTGTTGCGAAAACGCGCGCAAAGTGAAAGTGGGAACGTGTAGCAGTGCCAAAGTGAGAGTGACGTGTGCCATTCGTAGTCAAAAGTGATGATAGTCAAATACAGCAGGCAAAAGGAAATAATCAGCCATAAATTTAGTGTACCAAGAAAACAACAAAATATCAAACAGTGTATATCATGTCATTGTGTCCTCTCACTCATATTCTCTCTCTCCCTCTCGCTCTCTCCACTCAAGGTACGTCTATCCTTTCTCTTATCTTTTTGTTTTTTGTTTTTTTTTTGTGTTTTTGATTTCTTGTTTTGTTGTGTTTTATTAATGTGCTGTATGTATGTATATATACATATACAGATGTATGTATATAAATTTCGGCCCATCATGTGCTTAAACGTAGCATGCCTCTTTGCCACCAACAAAATATTAACACTAGACATTCTTCACACCAAATTTCGTGTAAACTGTTGCGACCCAACTTAGGCAGTACACTAACAATCTCCTGCATTCACGATATTACCCACATAGATGCTCTGGTATATATTCCATATTCGCTTTAGCAAACTTGCCAAAATAGGCACACTTAAGTACCATAGATGAATACTACTTTCCTTTTTTTGTACTCTAAATTTAAGAAAAAAAAAATCAAAGTAACGTAAGTTAGTAATTAAAAAGACAAAACAACTGACAGTGAAAATGTAGCTGATGGACACTCAGTGGAAAGTTTTGTAACTCAACCAAAAGACTACTCAAAGAACAATCAAAACAGAAAACGACAAAATGAAAATAACCGATCAATAATCAAGCACTCCACTTCATGTAAAGACCTGTAATTGTTAAAAATTGTAAATAAAAGTTTATATACGTTACAAAAAAAAAAGGTGCTGTTGGCTCTATCTCATTTTTTAACTTTTACGTCGCTACACCTGCCAGGCCTCTTTTTCGTACTAACTTTCAGGTGTGACATGGATGCTTCCACGAGCATTTTAAAGTACTGTACTAAACGAAAGACACGAAATTACAGTAGTGAACTCAGTTTGAGCAAGAATGCGCGGAGGAAGAGTGCTAGGAACTCGTTGGAAATAACGAAACACTACGAATCGACAGATGTGTCCTTGAAATGCGTCAGAGCCAACTGTTTTGTAGCAGTGCTAAATTCCAAAAACTAACTAAATACATAAATTAAAAAAAAAAAAAATCAGCCGTTCTCGTCAGATCGACGAAGATAAGCAACAACGTTAGTATTCGGATCGGCGACCGCCTGGGAACTCTGGCTGTCTTCATTTTTTGCTTTTTTGTCGCTACCCCTGCCAGCCCTCTACTCATGCTACCTTTCTCGTGTGACAAAGATGCTTCCATACTGATTTTAAACTAGATGCGATATTAAGGAACTCCGTTTGAAGAAGAGTGTGCCAAGGAAGATTAGCAAAGTGTCTCTGCAAATAACGAAACAGTATGAAACGACAGAAATGTTGTGAAATACGTCAGGGCATATTGTTTTGTAGCAGTGCACATCCGCAAATTTGTAAACAAAAATTTATCTTTCGCCTCTAGAGGAGATGGATGCTTTGTTGAACCTGTGTCCTCTGTCCGTGTTTTCGCACCTTTCCACGGCACCTTCCCAGCGCAGCGCTGCTCTAGTAGCTCCCAACGGCCGCCCACGGCGTCTCGGACACGCCGGTCAGGCCCGCGGCCGTCTCGCAGATGTTTCTCGTGCTTGTGCGGTCATATGGACCGCGACCCGAGCGGCAGTGAGCGGCAGTCGGGACAAGTCGGGACGGAAGGGAAGGGAAGGGAAGGGGAGGGGAGGGGACAGGCGAGAACGCACCGCGCAAATTACACAAATATCTGAAAAGCGCGGCGCGTGTCAGGCAGGTGAGAAAGCTTCCGTCGGTCCAGCAGGACACTGCCACGCCCCGCGCGGTCCCCCCGCCGCCCGGCCGCGCGCAAGCCCCACAAGATGCGTCGCCCGCGAGTGTCGGAGGCCGCACGCACCAAACGAATGATAGGCGGTGCAACGAGCAGCTGTGTTGTGCGTCTCACCCACGTGGCGGCGCGCGGCACTGCGCGTCGCCTTCGAGGTGGAAGGACGTGCTTTGCGTCAAATGTGCCACGGAAAACGGCGATTGCGTGTGTTGGGAGAAGGGGCGAACGCTTCTTCTGCAGTGCGGCTACGTAATAAGGACGCCAACGGCCATACCATGTTGAATACACCGGTTCTCGTCCGATCACCGAAGTTAAGCAACATCGGGCCCGGTTAGTACTTGGATGGGTGACCGCCTGGGAACACCGGTATCATAGCCCACGCAGCAACAACGAGGAGACCCGCAGCCGTAATCTCTGTCGATTTCCATAAGGCTTTCGACAGGATCAGTCACCGGTACCTGCTGAAAACCATCGCACGCCTCGGATTCGGACCAAAATTCGGCAGAACAATCAGGAACGTCATCACAAATGCCACCTCAACCGTAACAATAAACGGATGGACTTCCAAGTCAATAAGACTGGGAAGATCCGTCAGGCAAGGATGTCCATTATCTATGGCTCTTTTTACAATAGCTCTCGATCCCCTACTTCGAAAACTAACAGCCGAAATCGGAGGATACACAATGGGAGCAACAAACATCGCATGTATGGCCTATGCTGACGACATGGGCATCTTCATTCAGAACGAGAACGAACTAGAAATAATCCAGCCTATCATGGAATCCTTCGAAAAGGCTTCAGGAGCAAAAACGAATCCGAGGAAGACAGTGCTACTACCAATAGGCAACGGCAGACTGCAACCAGCGAGACAGTGGTACCGAGTGACAAACAACCATAAAGCACTCGGAGTGGAACTACAGCAGTGCCCTCTGAAAATGGCAGCACAAAACTGGCGCAGCGTCTTGAACACGACGAGAGGGCTCGTGAGGACGCACGCGAACCGGAGCCTGACGCTGAGCCAAAGAGTGCAGCTGGTAAACGAAACGATCCTGTCGAAAGCGTGGTACATGGCCCAAATACTATGTGCTCCGACAGAAATTGCGCGAGCGATAGGAGGCGCGGCGTACTACCTGCTGTGGAGGCGGGAAATCTTCAAGGTCTCCCAGGCGACGTGTTTCCTGTCGAGGGATGAAGGCGGACTCGGACTGACGGACGTAAAAACAAAATGCGCGGCACTGCTCCTACACCGCGCGATGAAAATGGCGAATCAGAACAATAACAGTATAACGTCCAGCCTGATCCACGAATATAAACCTGAATCTGAAGAGGCTCCTGTAGACACTACGCACATACCATTCAAGTTGCGGCACATAAAACAGATGGCAATCGACAAAAGTTACATCACCGCGGTCGTTGCCAACCCACAACAAAGAACTGCGAGAAAGATCTACAGCGCTCTGAGGGGGAAGGCAAGAAAGTCCAAAATAGAGACGAGACTTCCAGATCACGACTGGCCACAGGTTTGGAAGAACGTCTCGGAACGGACACTTCCTGAGCACGCCAGGGACACGTGGTATAAAATCATCCACGAAACAGTACCAACAAACGAAAAACTGGCACGCATAAAGATGCGGGAATCCCCAAACTGCGAACTCTGCAACCAGACCGACACCATCGAGCATCGGTTTGGCTGCAGAGAGAGCGGGGAAATATGGGCGACAGCGAGAAGTATGATCGCCCACATCAACAGAACCGACGAGAGGGCGATACATGTCTCAGCTGTCACTGTCCCGGACGCGAAGCCTTTCCCCAACGCAAAACGCCTGGCCACAATGTGGATCACCGCCATGACGGCACACGCCATCGTCTCCAAACGGCAGATCGACAAGGCGCAGTTCCTCACGGACCTGTGGGAGGAACACAGGAGGGCCAAACAACGCGCAAAGTACCGAGAGACCTTCCAGAACTTCCTGCAGGTCCCGCTGGACGCCGCCTTCCGAGACGCCTTCAACACAACGTGACCGACGCCCTCCCATAACACCAACACCCCAGTCGCTGAGGACGTCGCCCACCGATCTCCCCAAATCCCCGACGTCAAGTGTGGTGCATTGCGAAAGTGTTGCGAAAACGCGCGCAAAGTGAAAGTGGGAACGTGTAGCAGTGCCAAAGTGAGAGTGACGTGTGCCATTCGTAGTCAAAAGTGATGATAGTCAAATACAGCAGGCAAAAGGAAATAATCAGCCATAAATTTAGTGTACCAAGAAAACAACAAAATATCAAACAGTGTATATCATGTCATTGTGTCCTCTCACTCATATTCTCTCTCTCCCTCTCGCTCTCTCCACTCAAGGTACGTCTATCCTTTCTCTTATCTTTTTGTTTTTTGTTTTTTTTTTTGTGTTTTTGATTTCTTGTTTTGTTGTGTTTTATTAATGTGCTGTATGTATGTATATATACATATACAGATGTATGTATATAAATTTCGGCCCATCATGTGCTTAAACGTAGCATGCCTCTTTGCCACCAACAAAATATTAACACTAGACATTCTTCACACCAAATTTCGTGTAAACTGTTGCGACCCAACTTAGGCAGTACACTAACAATCTCCTGCATTCACGATATTACCCACATAGATGCTCTGGTATATATTCCATATTCGCTTTAGCAAACTTGCCAAAATAGGCACACTTAAGTACCATAGATGAATACTACTTTCCTTTTTTTGTACTCTAAATTTAAGAAAAAAAAAATCAAAGTAACGTAAGTTAGTAATTAAAAAGACAAAACAACTGACAGTGAAAATGTAGCTGATGGACACTCAGTGGAAAGTTTTGTAACTCAACCAAAAGACTACTCAAAGAACAATCAAAACAGAAAACGACAAAATGAAAATAACCGATCAATAATCAAGCACTCCACTTCATGTAAAGACCTGTAATTGTTAAAAATTGTAAATAAAAGTTTATATACGTTACAAAAAAAAAAAAGGTGCTGTTGGCTCTATCTCATTTTTTAACTTTTACGTCGCTACACCTGCCAGGCCTCTTTTTCGTACTAACTTTCAGGTGTGACATGGATGCTTCCACGAGCATTTTAAAGTACTGTACTAAACGAAAGACACGAAATTACAGTAGTGAACTCAGTTTGAGCAAGAATGCGCGGAGGAAGAGTGCTAGGAACTCGTTGGAAATAACGAAACACTACGAATCGACAGATGTGTCCTTGAAATGCGTCAGAGCCAACTGTTTTGTAGCAGTGCTAAATTCCAAAAACTAACTAAATACATAAATTAAAAAAAAAAAAAAAATCAGCCGTTCTCGTCAGATCGACGAAGATAAGCAACAACGTTAGTATTCGGATCGGCGACCGCCTGGGAACTCTGGCTGTCTTCATTTTTTGCTTTTTTGTCGCTACCCCTGCCAGCCCTCTACTCATGCTACCTTTCTCGTGTGACAAAGATGCTTCCATACTGATTTTAAACTAGATGCGATATTAAGGAACTCCGTTTGAAGAAGAGTGTGCCAAGGAAGATTAGCAAAGTGTCTCTGCAAATAACGAAACAGTATGAAACGACAGAAATGTTGTGAAATACGTCAGGGCATATTGTTTTGTAGCAGTGCACATCTGCAAATTTGTAAACAAAAATTTATCTTTCGCCTCTAGAGGAGATGGATGCTTTGTTGAACCTGTGTCCTCTGTCCGTGTTTTCGCACCTTTCCACGGCACCTTCCCAGCGCAGCGCTGCTCTAGTAGCTCCCAACGGCCGCCCACGGCGTCTCGGACACGCCGGTCAGGCCCGCGGCCGTCTCGCAGATGTTTCTCGTGCTTGTGCGGTCATATGGACCGCGACCCGAGCGGCAGCGAGCGGCAGTCGGGACAAGTCGGGACGGAAGGGAAGGGAAGGGAAGGGGAGGGGAGGGGACAGGCGAGAACGCACCGCGCAAATTACACAAATATCTGAAAAGCGCGGCGCGTGTCAGGCAGGTGAGAAAGCTTCCGTCGGTCCAGCAGGACACTGCCACGCCCCGCGCGGTCCCCCCGCCGCCCGGCCGCGCGCAAGCCCCACAAGATGCGTCGCCCGCGAGTGTCGGAGGCCGCACGCACCAAACGAATGATAGGCGGTGCAACGAGCAGCTGTGTTGTGCGTCTCACCCACGTGGCGGCGCGCGGCACTGCGCGTCGCCTTCGAGGTGGAAGGACGTGCTTTGCGTCAAATGTGCCACGGAAAACGGCGATTGCGTGTGTTGGGAGAAGGGGCGAACGCTTCTTCTGCAGTGCGGCTACGTAATAAGGACGCCAACGGCCATACCATGTTGAATACACCGGTTCTCGTCCGATCACCGAAGTTAAGCAACATCGGGCCCGGTTAGTACTTGGATGGGTGACCGCCTGGGAACACCGGTATCATAGCCCACGCAGCAACAACGAGGAGACCCGCAGCCGTAATCTCTGTCGATTTCCATAAGGCTTTCGACAGGATCAGTCACCGGTACCTGCTGAAAACCATCGCACGCCTCGGATTCGGACCAAAATTCGGCAGAACAATCAGGAACGTCATCACAAATGCCACCTCAACCGTAACAATAAACGGATGGACTTCCAAGTCAATAAGACTGGGAAGATCCGTCAGGCAAGGATGTCCATTATCTATGGCTCTTTTTACAATAGCTCTCGATCCCCTACTTCGAAAACTAACAGCCGAAATCGGAGGATACACAATGGGAGCAACAAACATCGCATGTATGGCCTATGCTGACGACATGGGCATCTTCATTCAGAACGAGAACGAACTAGAAATAATCCAGCCTATCATGGAATCCTTCGAAAAGGCTTCAGGAGCAAAAACGAATCCGAGGAAGACAGTGCTACTACCAATAGGCAACGGCAGACTGCAACCAGCGAGACAGTGGTACCGAGTGACAAACAACCATAAAGCACTCGGAGTGGAACTACAGCAGTGCCCTCTGAAAATGGCAGCACAAAACTGGCGCAGCGTCTTGAACACGACGAGAGGGCTCGTGAGGACGCACGCGAACCGGAGCCTGACGCTGAGCCAAAGAGTGCAGCTGGTAAACGAAACGATCCTGTCGAAAGCGTGGTACATGGCCCAAATACTATGTGCTCCGACAGAAATTGCGCGAGCGATAGGAGGCGCGGCGTACTACCTGCTGTGGAGGCGGGAAATCTTCAAGGTCTCCCAGGCGACGTGTTTCCTGTCGAGGGATGAAGGCGGACTCGGACTGACGGACGTAAAAACAAAATGCGCGGCACTGCTCCTACACCGCGCGATGAAAATGGCGAATCAGAACAATAACAGTATAACGTCCAGCCTGATCCACGAATATAAACCTGAATCTGAAGAGGCTCCTGTAGACACTACGCACATACCATTCAAGTTGCGGCACATAAAACAGCGACAAAAGTTACATCACCGCGGTCGTTGCCAACCCACAACAAAGAACTGCGAGAAAGATCTACAGCGCTCTGAGGGGGAAGGCAAGAAAGTCCAAAATAGAGACGAGACTTCCAGATCACGACTGGCCACAGGTTTGGAAGAACGTCTCGGAACGGACACTTCCTGAGCACGCCAGGGACACGTGGTATAAAATCATCCACGAAACAGTACCAACAAACGAAAAACTGGCACGCATAAAGATGCGGGAATCCCCAAACTGCGAACTCTGCAACCAGACCGACACCATCGAGCATCGGTTTGGCTGCAGAGAGAGCGGGGAAATATGGGCGACAGCGAGAAGTATGATCGCCCACATCAACAGAACCGACGAGAGGGCGATACATGTCTCAGCTGTCACTGTCCCGGACGCGAAGCCTTTCCCCAACGCAAAACGCCTGGCCACAATGTGGATCACCGCCATGACGGCACACGCCATCGTCTCCAAACGGCAGATCGACAAGGCGCAGTTCCTCACGGACCTGTGGGAGGAACACAGGAGGGCCAAACAACGCGCAAAGTACCGAGAGACCTTCCAGAACTTCCTGCAGGTCCCGCTGGACGCCGCCTTCCGAGACGCCTTCAACACAACGTGACCGACGCCCTCCCATAACACCAACACCCCAGTCGCTGAGGACGTCGCCCACCGATCTCCCCAAATCCCCGACGTCAAGTGTGGTGCATTGCGAAAGTGTTGCGAAAACGCGCGCAAAGTGAAAGTGGGAACGTGTAGCAGTGCCAAAGTGAGAGTGACGTGTGCCATTCGTAGTCAAAAGTGATGATAGTCAAATACAGCAGGCAAAAGGAAATAATCAGCCATAAATTTAGTGTACCAAGAAAACAACAAAATATCAAACAGTGTATATCATGTCATTGTGTCCTCTCACTCATATTCTCTCTCTCCCTCTCGCTCTCTCCACTCAAGGTACGTCTATCCTTTCTCTTATCTTTTTGTTTTTTGTTTTTTTTTTTGTGTTTTTGATTTCTTGTTTTGTTGTGTTTTATTAATGTGCTGTATGTATGTATATATACATATACAGATGTATGTATATAAATTTCGGCCCATCATGTGCTTAAACGTAGCATGCCTCTTTGCCACCAACAAAATATTAACACTAGACATTCTTCACACCAAATTTCGTGTAAACTGTTGCGACCCAACTTAGGCAGTACACTAACAATCTCCTGCATTCACGATATTACCCACATAGATGCTCTGGTATATATTCCATATTCGCTTTAGCAAACTTGCCAAAATAGGCACACTTAAGTACCATAGATGAATACTACTTTCCTTTTTTTGTACTCTAAATTTAAGAAAAAAAAAATCAAAGTAACGTAAGTTAGTAATTAAAAAGACAAAACAACTGACAGTGAAAATGTAGCTGATGGACACTCAGTGGAAAGTTTTGTAACTCAACCAAAAGACTACTCAAAGAACAATCAAAACAGAAAACGACAAAATGAAAATAACCGATCAATAATCAAGCACTCCACTTCATGTAAAGACCTGTAATTGTTAAAAATTGTAAATAAAAGTTTATATACGTTACAAAAAAAAAAAAGGTGCTGTTGGCTCTATCTCATTTTTTAACTTTTACGTCGCTACACCTGCCAGGCCTCTTTTTCGTACTAACTTTCAGGTGTGACATGGATGCTTCCACGAGCATTTTAAAGTACTGTACTAAACGAAAGACACGAAATTACAGTAGTGAACTCAGTTTGAGCAAGAATGCGCGGAGGAAGAGTGCTAGGAACTCGTTGGAAATAACGAAACACTACGAATCGACAGATGTGTCCTTGAAATGCGTCAGAGCCAACTGTTTTGTAGCAGTGCTAAATTCCAAAAACTAACTAAATACATAAATTAAAAAAAAAAAAAAATCAGCCGTTCTCGTCAGATCGACGAAGATAAGCAACAACGTTAGTATTCGGATCGGCGACCGCCTGGGAACTCTGGCTGTCTTCATTTTTTGCTTTTTTGTCGCTACCCCTGCCAGCCCTCTACTCATGCTACCTTTCTCGTGTGACAAAGATGCTTCCATACTGATTTTAAACTAGATGCGATATTAAGGAACTCCGTTTGAAGAAGAGTGTGCCAAGGAAGATTAGCAAAGTGTCTCTGCAAATAACGAAACAGTATGAAACGACAGAAATGTTGTGAAATACGTCAGGGCATATTGTTTTGTAGCAGTGCACATCTGCAAATTTGTAAACAAAAATTTATCTTTCGCCTCTAGAGGAGATGGATGCTTTGTTGAACCTGTGTCCTCTGTCCGTGTTTTCGCACCTTTCCACGGCACCTTCCCAGCGCAGCGCTGCTCTAGTAGCTCCCAACGGCCGCCCACGGCGTCTCGGACACGCCGGTCAGGCCCGCGGCCGTCTCGCAGATGTTTCTCGTGCTTGTGCGGTCATATGGACCGCGACCCGAGCGGCAGCGAGCGGCAGTCGGGACAAGTCGGGACGGAAGGGAAGGGAAGGGAAGGGGAGGGGAGGGGACAGGCGAGAACGCACCGCGCAAATTACACAAATATCTGAAAAGCGCGGCGCGTGTCAGGCAGGTGAGAAAGCTTCCGTCGGTCCAGCAGGACACTGCCACGCCCCGCGCGGTCCCCCCGCCGCCCGGCCGCGCGCAAGCCCCACAAGATGCGTCGCCCGCGAGTGTCGGAGGCCGCACGCACCAAACGAATGATAGGCGGTGCAACGAGCAGCTGTGTTGTGCGTCTCACCCACGTGGCGGCGCGCGGCACTGCGCGTCGCCTTCGAGGTGGAAGGACGTGCTTTGCGTCAAATGTGCCACGGAAAACGGCGATTGCGTGTGTTGGGAGAAGGGGCGAACGCTTCTTCTGCAGTGCGGCTACGTAATAAGGACGCCAACGGCCATACCATGTTGAATACACCGGTTCTCGTCCGATCACCGAAGTTAAGCAACATCGGGCCCGGTTAGTACTTGGATGGGTGACCGCCTGGGAACACCGGTATCATAGCCCACGCAGCAACAACGAGGAGACCCGCAGCCGTAATCTCTGTCGATTTCCATAAGGCTTTCGACAGGATCAGTCACCGGTACCTGCTGAAAACCATCGCACGCCTCGGATTCGGACCAAAATTCGGCAGAACAATCAGGAACGTCATCACAAATGCCACCTCAACCGTAACAATAAACGGATGGACTTCCAAGTCAATAAGACTGGGAAGATCCGTCAGGCAAGGATGTCCATTATCTATGGCTCTTTTTACAATAGCTCTCGATCCCCTACTTCGAAAACTAACAGCCGAAATCGGAGGATACACAATGGGAGCAACAAACATCGCATGTATGGCCTATGCTGACGACATGGGCATCTTCATTCAGAACGAGAACGAACTAGAAATAATCCAGCCTATCATGGAATCCTTCGAAAAGGCTTCAGGAGCAAAAACGAATCCGAGGAAGACAGTGCTACTACCAATAGGCAACGGCACACTGCAACCAGCGAGACAGTGGTACCGAGTGACAAACAACCATAAAGCACTCGGAGTGGAACTACAGCAGTGCCCTCTGAAAATGGCAGCACAAAACTGGCGCAGCGTCTTGAACACGACGAGAGGGCTCGTGAGGACGCACGCGAACCGGAGCCTGACGCTGAGCCAAAGAGTGCAGCTGGTAAACGAAACGATCCTGTCGAAAGCGTGGTACATGGCCCAAATACTATGTGCTCCGACAGAAATTGCGCGAGCGATAGGAGGCGCGGCGTACTACCTGCTGTGGAGGCGGGAAATCTTCAAGGTCTCCCAGGCGACGTGTTTCCTGTCGAGGGATGAAGGCGGACTCGGACTGACGGACGTAAAAACAAAATGCGCGGCACTGCTCCTACACCGCGCGATGAAAATGGCGAATCAGAACAATAACAGTATAACGTCCAGCCTGATCCACGAATATAAACCTGAATCTGAAGAGGCTCCTGTAGACACTACGCACATACCATTCAAGTTGCGGCACATAAAACAGATGGCAATCGACAAAAGTTACATCACCGCGGTCGTTGCCAACCCACAACAAAGAACTGCGAGAAAGATCTACAGCGCTCTGAGGGGGAAGGCAAGAAAGTCCAAAATAGAGACGAGACTTCCAGATCACGACTGGCCACAGGTTTGGAAGAACGTCTCGGAACGGACACTTCCTGAGCACGCCAGGGACACGTGGTATAAAATCATCCACGAAACAGTACCAACAAACGAAAAACTGGCACGCATAAAGATGCGGGAATCCCCAAACTGCGAACTCTGCAACCAGACCGACACCATCGAGCATCGGTTTGGCTGCAGAGAGAGCGGGGAAATATGGGCGACAGCGAGAAGTATGATCGCCCACATCAACAGAACCGACGAGAGGGCGATACATGTCTCAGCTGTCACTGTCCCGGACGCGAAGCCTTTCCCCAACGCAAAACGCCTGGCCACAATGTGGATCACCGCCATGACGGCACACGCCATCGTCTCCAAACGGCAGATCGACAAGGCGCAGTTCCTCACGGACCTGTGGGAGGAACACAGGAGGGCCAAACAACGCGCAAAGTACCGAGAGACCTTCCAGAACTTCCTGCAGGTCCCGCTGGACGCCGCCTTCCGAGACGCCTTCAACACAACGTGACCGACGCCCTCCCATAACACCAACACCCCAGTCGCTGAGGACGTCGCCCACCGATCTCCCCAAATCCCCGACGTCAAGTGTGGTGCATTGCGAAAGTGTTGCGAAAACGCGCGCAAAGTGAAAGTGGGAACGTGTAGCAGTGCCAAAGTGAGAGTGACGTGTGCCATTCGTAGTCAAAAGTGATGATAGTCAAATACAGCAGGCAAAAGGAAATAATCAGCCATAAATTTAGTGTACCAAGAAAACAACAAAATATCAAACAGTGTATATCATGTCATTGTGTCCTCTCACTCATATTCTCTCTCTCCCTCTCGCTCTCTCCACTCAAGGTACGTCTATCCTTTCTCTTATCTTTTTGTTTTTTGTTTTTTTTTTTGTGTTTTTGATTTCTTGTTTTGTTGTGTTTTATTAATGTGCTGTATGTATGTATATATACATATACAGATGTATGTATATAAATTTCGGCCCATCATGTGCTTAAACGTAGCATGCCTCTTTGCCACCAACAAAATATTAACACTAGACATTCTTCACACCAAATTTCGTGTAAACTGTTGCGACCCAACTTAGGCAGTACACTAACAATCTCCTGCATTCACGATATTACCCACATAGATGCTCTGGTATATATTCCATATTCGCTTTAGCAAACTTGCCAAAATAGGCACACTTAAGTACCATAGATGAATACTACTTTCCTTTTTTTGTACTCTAAATTTAAGAAAAAAAAATCAAAGTAACGTAAGTTAGTAATTAAAAAGACAAAACAACTGACAGTGAAAATGTAGCTGATGGACACTCAGTGGAAAGTTTTGTAACTCAACCAAAAGACTACTCAAAGAACAATCAAAACAGAAAACGACAAAATGAAAATAACCGATCAATAATCAAGCACTCCACTTCATGTAAAGACCTGTAATTGTTAAAAGTTGTAAATAAAAGTTTATATACGTTACAAAAAAAAAAAAGGTGCTGTTAGCTCTATCTCATTTTTTAACTTTTACGTCGCTACACCTGCCAGGCCTCTTTTTCGTACTAACTTTCAGGTGTGACATGGATGCTTCCACGAGCATTTTAAAGTACTGTACTAAACGAAAGACACGAAATTACAGTAGTGAACTCAGTTTGAGCAAGAATGCGCGGAGGAAGAGTGCTAGGAACTCGTTGGAAATAACGAAACACTACGAATCGACAGATGTGTCCTTGAAATGCGTCAGAGCCAACTGTTTTGTAGCAGTGCTAAATTCCAAAAACTAACTAAATACATAAATTAAAAAAAAAAAAAAATCAGCCGTTCTCGTCAGATCGACGAAGATAAGCAACAACGTTAGTATTCGGATCGGCGACCGCCTGGGAACTCTGGCTGTCTTCATTTTTTGCTTTTTTGTCGCTACCCCTGCCAGCCCTCTACTCATGCTACCTTTCTCGTGTGACAAAGATGCTTCCATACTGATTTTAAACTAGATGCGATATTAAGGAACTCCGTTTGAAGAAGAGTGTGCCAAGGAAGATTAGCAAAGTGTCTCTGCAAATAACGAAACAGTATGAAACGACAGAAATGTTGTGAAATACGTCAGGGCATATTGTTTTGTAGCAGTGCACATCTGCAAATTTGTAAACAAAAATTTATCTTTCGCCTCTAGAGGAGATGGATGCTTTGTTGAACCTGTGTCCTCTGTCCGTGTTTTCGCACCTTTCCACGGCACCTTCCCAGCGCAGCGCTGCTCTAGTAGCTCCCAACGGCCGCCCACGGCGTCTCGGACACGCCGGTCAGGCCCGCGGCCGTCTCGCAGATGTTTCTCGTGCTTGTGCGGTCATATGGACCGCGACCCGAGCGGCAGCGAGCGGCAGTCGGGACAAGTCGGGACGGAAGGGAAGGGAAGGGAAGGGGAGGGGAGGGGACAGGCGAGAACGCACCGCGCAAATTACACAAATATCTGAAAAGCGCGGCGCGTGTCAGGCAGGTGAGAAAGCTTCCGTCGGTCCAGCAGGACACTGCCACGCCCCGCGCGGTCCCCCCGCCGCCCGGCCGCGCGCAAGCCCCACAAGATGCGTCGCCCGCGAGTGTCGGAGGCCGCACGCACCAAACGAATGATAGGCGGTGCAACGAGCAGCTGTGTTGTGCGTCTCACCCACGTGGCGGCGCGCGGCACTGCGCGTCGCCTTCGAGGTGGAAGGACGTGCTTTGCGTCAAATGTGCCACGGAAAACGGCGATTGCGTGTGTTGGGAGAAGGGGCGAACGCTTCTTCTGCAGTGCGGCTACGTAATAAGGACGCCAACGGCCATACCATGTTGAATACACCGGTTCTCGTCCGATCACCGAAGTTAAGCAACATCGGGCCCGGTTAGTACTTGGATGGGTGACCGCCTGGGAACACCGGTATCATAGCCCACGCAGCAACAACGAGGAGACCCGCAGCCGTAATCTCTGTCGATTTCCATAAGGCTTTCGACAGGATCAGTCACCGGTACCTGCTGAAAACCATCGCACGCCTCGGATTCGGACCAAAATTCGGCAGAACAATCAGGAACGTCATCACAAATGCCACCTCAACCGTAACAATAAACGGATGGACTTCCAAGTCAATAAGACTGGGAAGATCCGTCAGGCAAGGATGTCCATTATCTATGGCTCTTTTTACAATAGCTCTCGATCCCCTACTTCGAAAACTAACAGCCGAAATCGGAGGATACACAATGGGAGCAACAAACATCGCATGTATGGCCTATGCTGACGACATGGGCATCTTCATTCAGAACGAGAACGAACTAGAAATAATCCAGCCTATCATGGAATCCTTCGAAAAGGCTTCAGGAGCAAAAACGAATCCGAGGAAGACAGTGCTACTACCAATAGGCAACGGCAGACTGCAACCAGCGAGACAGTGGTACCGAGTGACAAACAACCATAAAGCACTCGGAGTGGAACTACAGCAGTGCCCTCTGAAAATGGCAGCACAAAACTGGCGCAGCGTCTTGAACACGACGAGAGGGCTCGTGAGGACGCACGCGAACCGGAGCCTGACGCTGAGCCAAAGAGTGCAGCTGGTAAACGAAACGATCCTGTCGAAAGCGTGGTACATGGCCCAAATACTATGTGCTCCGACAGAAATTGCGCGAGCGATAGGAGGCGCGGCGTACTACCTGCTGTGGAGGCGGGAAATCTTCAAGGTCTCCCAGGCGACGTGTTTCCTGTCGAGGGATGAAGGCGGACTCGGACTGACGGACGTAAAAACAAAATGCGCGGCACTGCTCCTACACCGCGCGATGAAAATGGCGAATCAGAACAATAACAGTATAACGTCCAGCCTGATCCACGAATATAAACCTGAATCTGAAGAGGCTCCTGTAGACACTACGCACATACCATTCAAGTTGCGGCACATAAAACAGATGGCAATCGACAAAAGTTACATCACCGCGGTCGTTGCCAACCCACAACAAAGAACTGCGAGAAAGATCTACAGCGCTCTGAGGGGGAAGGCAAGAAAGTCCAAAATAGAGACGAGACTTCCAGATCACGACTGGCCACAGGTTTGGAAGAACGTCTCGGAACGGACACTTCCTGAGCACGCCAGGGACACGTGGTATAAAATCATCCACGAATCAGTACCAACAAACGAAAAACTGGCACGCATAAAGATGCGGGAATCCCCAAACTGCGAACTCTGCAACCAGACCGACACCATCGAGCATCGGTTTGGCTGCAGAGAGAGCGGGGAAATATGGGCGACAGCGAGAAGTATGATCGCCCACATCAACAGAACCGACGAGAGGGCGATACATGTCTCAGCTGTCACTGTCCCGGACGCGAAGCCTTTCCCCAACGCAAAACGCCTGGCCACAATGTGGATCACCGCCATGACGGCACACGCCATCGTCTCCAAACGGCAGATCGACAAGGCGCAGTTCCTCACGGACCTGTGGGAGGAACACAGGAGGGCCAAACAACGCGCAAAGTACCGAGAGACCTTCCAGAACTTCCTGCAGGTCCCGCTGGACGCCGCCTTCCGAGACGCCTTCAACACAACGTGACCGACGCCCTCCCATAACACCAACACCCCAGTCGCTGAGGACGTCGCCCACCGATCTCCCCAAATCCCCGACGTCAAGTGTGGTGCATTGCGAAAGTGTTGCGAAAACGCGCGCAAAGTGAAAGTGGGAACGTGTAGCAGTGCCAAAGTGAGAGTGACGTGTGCCATTCGTAGTCAAAAGTGATGATAGTCAAATACAGCAGGCAAAAGGAAATAATCAGCCATAAATTTAGTGTACCAAGAAAACAACAAAATATCAAACAGTGTATATCATGTCATTGTGTCCTCTCACTCATATTCTCTCTCTCCCTCTCGCTCTCTCCACTCAAGGTACGTCTATCCTTTCTCTTATCTTTTTTTTTTTTGTTTTTTTTTTTTTTTGTGTTTTTGATTTCTTGTTTTGTTGTGTTTTATTAATGTGCTGTATGTATGTATATATACATATACAGATGTATGTATATAAATTTCGGCCCATCATGTGCTTAAACGTAGCATGCCTCTTTGCCACCAACAAAATATTAACACTAGACATTCTTCACACCAAATTTCGTGTAAACTGTTGCGACCCAACTTAGGCAGTACACTAACAATCTCCTGCATTCACGATATTACCCACATAGATGCTCTGGTATATATTCCATATTCGCTTTAGCAAACTTGCCAAAATAGGCACACTTAAGTACCATAGATGAATACTACTTTCCTTTTTTTGTACTCTAAATTTAAGAAAAAAAAAATCAAAGTAACGTAAGTTAGTAATTAAAAAGACAAAACAACTGACAGTGAAAATGTAGCTGATGGACACTCAGTGGAAAGTTTTGTAACTCAACCAAAAGACTACTCAAAGAACAATCAAAACAGAAAACGACAAAATGAAAATAACCGATCAATAATCAAGCACTCCACTTCATGTAAAGACCTGTAATTGTTAAAAATTGTAAATAAAAGTTTATATACGTTACAAAAAAAAAAAAAGGTGCTGTTGGCTCTATCTCATTTTTTAACTTTTACGTCGCTACACCTGCCAGGCCTCTTTTTCGTACTAACTTTCAGGTGTGACATGGATGCTTCCACGAGCATTTTAAAGTACTGTACTAAACGAAAGACACGAAATTACAGTAGTGAACTCAGTTTGAGCAAGAATGCGCGGAGGAAGAGTGCTAGGAACTCGTTGGAAATAACGAAACACTACGAATCGACAGATGTGTCCTTGAAATGCGTCAGAGCCAACTGTTTTGTAGCAGTGCTAAATTCCAAAAACTAACTAAATACATAAATTAAAAAAAAAAAAAAAAAAAATCAGCCGTTCTCGTCAGATCGACGAAGATAAGCAACAACGTTAGTATTCGGATCGGCGACCGCCTGGGAACTCTGGCTGTCTTCATTTTTTGCTTTTTTGTCGCTACCCCTGCCAGCCCTCTACTCATGCTACCTTTCTCGTGTGACAAAGATGCTTCCATACTGATTTTAAACTAGATGCGATATTAAGGAACTCCGTTTGAAGAAGAGTGTGCCAAGGAAGATTAGCAAAGTGTCTCTGCAAATAACGAAACAGTATGAAACGACAGAAATGTTGTGAAATACGTCAGGGCATATTGTTTTGTAGCAGTGCACATCTGCAAATTTGTAAACAAAAATTTATCTTTCGCCTCTAGAGGAGATGGATGCTTTGTTGAACCTGTGTCCTCTGTCCGTGTTTTCGCACCTTTCCACGGCACCTTCCCAGCGCAGCGCTGCTCTAGTAGCTCCCAACGGCCGCCCACGGCGTCTCGGACACGCCGGTCAGGCCCGCGGCCGTCTCGCAGATGTTTCTCGTGCTTGTGCGGTCATATGGACCGCGACCCGAGCGGCAGCGAGCGGCAGTCGGGACAAGTCGGGACGGAAGGGAAGGGAAGGGAAGGGGAGGGGAGGGGACAGGCGAGAACGCACCGCGCAAATTACACAAATATCTGAAAAGCGCGGCGCGTGTCAGGCAGGTGAGAAAGCTTCCGTCGGTCCAGCAGGACACTGCCACGCCCCGCGCGGTCCCCCCGCCGCCCGGCCGCGCGCAAGCCCCACAAGATGCGTCGCCCGCGAGTGTCGGAGGCCGCACGCACCAAACGAATGATAGGCGGTGCAACGAGCAGCTGTGTTGTGCGTCTCACCCACGTGGCGGCGCGCGGCACTGCGCGTCGCCTTCGAGGTGGAAGGACGTGCTTTGCGTCAAATGTGCCACGGAAAACGGCGATTGCGTGTGTTGGGAGAAGGGGCGAACGCTTCTTCTGCAGTGCGGCTACGTAATAAGGACGCCAACGGCCATACCATGTTGAATACACCGGTTCTCGTCCGATCACCGAAGTTAAGCAACATCGGGCCCGGTTAGTACTTGGATGGGTGACCGCCTGGGAACACCGGGTGCTGTTGGCTCTATCTCATTTTTTAACTTTTACGTCGCTACACCTGCCAGGCCTCTTTTTCGTACTAACTTTCAGGTGTGACATGGATGCTTCCACGAGCATTTTAAAGTACTGTACTAAACGAAAGACACGAAATTACAGTAGTGAACTCAGTTTGAGCAAGAATGCGCGGAGGAAGAGTGCTAGGAACTCGTTGGAAATAACGAAACACTACGAATCGACAGATGTGTCCTTGAAATGCGTCAGAGCCAACTGTTTTGTAGCAGTGCTAAATTCCAAAAACTAACTAAATACATAAATTAAAAAAAAAAAAAAATCAGCCGTTCTCGTCAGATCGACGAAGATAAGCAACAACGTTAGTATTCGGATCGGCGACCGCCTGGGAACTCTGGCTGTCTTCATTTTTTGTCGCTACCCCTGCCAGCCCTCTACTCATGCTACCTTTCTCGTGTGACAAAGATGCTTCCATACTGATTTTAAACTAGATGCGATATTAAGGAACTCCGTTTGAAGAAGAGTGTGCCAAGGAAGATTAGCAAAGTGTCTCTGCAAATAACGAAACAGTATGAAACGACAGAAATGTTGTGAAATACGTCAGGGCATATTGTTTTGTAGCAGTGCACATCTGCAAATTTGTAAACAAAAATTTATCTTTCGCCTCTAGAGGAGATGGATGCTTTGTTGAACCTGTGTCCTCTGTCCGTGTTTTCGCACCTTTCCACGGCACCTTCCCAGCGCAGCGCTGCTCTAGTAGCTCCCAACGGCCGCCCACGGCGTCTCGGACACGCCGGTCAGGCCCGCGGCCGTCTCGCAGATGTTTCTCGTGCTTGTGCGGTCATATGGACCGCGACCCGAGCGGCAGCGAGCGGCAGTCGGGACAAGTCGGGACGGAAGGGAAGGGAAGGGAAGGGGAGGGGAGGGGACAGGCGAGAACGCACCGCGCAAATTACACAAATATCTGAAAAGCGCGGCGCGTGTCAGGCAGGTGAGAAAGCTTCCGTCGGTCCAGCAGGACACTGCCACGCCCCGCGCGGTCCCCCCGCCGCCCGGCCGCGCGCAAGCCCCACAAGATGCGTCGCCCGCGAGTGTCGGAGGCCGCACGCACCAAACGAATGATAGGCGGTGCAACGAGCAGCTGTGTTGTGCGTCTCACCCACGTGGCGGCGCGCGGCACTGCGCGTCGCCTTCGAGGTGGAAGGACGTGCTTTGCGTCAAATGTGCCACGGAAAACGGCGATTGCGTGTGTTGGGAGAAGGGGCGAACGCTTCTTCTGCAGTGCGGCTACGTAATAAGGACGCCAACGGCCATACCATGTTGAATACACCGGTTCTCGTCCGATCACCGACGTTAAGCAACATCGGGCCCGGTTAGTACTTGGATGGGTGACCGCCTGGGAACACCGGGTGCTGTTGGCTCTATCTCATTTTTTAACTTTTACGTCGCTACACCTGCCAGGCCTCTTTTTCGTACTAACTTTCAGGTGTGACATGGATGCTTCCACGAGCATTTTAAAGTACTGTACTAAACGAAAGACACGAAATTACAGTAGTGAACTCAGTTTGAGCAAGAATGCGCGGAGGAAGAGTGCTAGGAACTCGTTGGAAATAACGAAACACTACGAATCGACAGATGTGTCCTTGAAATGCGTCAGAGCCAACTGTTTTGTAGCAGTGCTAAATTCCAAAAACTAACTAAATACATAAATTAAAAAAAAAAAAAAAATCAGCCGTTCTCGTCAGATCGACGAAGATAAGCAACAACGTTAGTATTCGGATCGGCGACCGCCTGGGAACTCTGGCTGTCTTCATTTTTTGTCGCTACCCCTGCCAGCCCTCTACTCATGCTACCTTTCTCGTGTGACAAAGATGCTTCCATACTGATTTTAAACTAGATGCGATATTAAGGAACTCCGTTTGAAGAAGAGTGTGCCAAGGAAGATTAGCAAAGTGTCTCTGCAAATAACGAAACAGTATGAAACGACAGAAATGTTGTGAAATACGTCAGGGCATATTGTTTTGTAGCAGTGCACATCTGCAAATTTGTAAACAAAAATTTATCTTTCGCCTCTAGAGGAGATGGATGCTTTGTTGAACCTGTGTCCTCTGTCCGTGTTTTCGCACCTTTCCACGGCACCTTCCCAGCGCAGCGCTGCTCTAGTAGCTCCCAACGGCCGCCCACGGCGTCTCGGACACGCCGGTCAGGCCCGCGGCCGTCTCGCAGATGTTTCTCGTGCTTGTGCGGTCATATGGACCGCGACCCGAGCGGCAGCGAGCGGCAGTCGGGACAAGTCGGGACGGAAGGGAAGGGAAGGGAAGGGGAGGGGAGGGGACAGGCGAGAACGCACCGCGCAAATTACACAAATATCTGAAAAGCGCGGCGCGTGTCAGGCAGGTGAGAAAGCTTCCGTCGGTCCAGCAGGACACTGCCACGCCCCGCGCGGTCCCCCCGCCGCCCGGCCGCGCGCAAGCCCCACAAGATGCGTCGCCCGCGAGTGTCGGAGGCCGCACGCACCAAACGAATGATAGGCGGTGCAACGAGCAGCTGTGTTGTGCGTCTCACCCACGTGGCGGCGCGCGGCACTGCGCGTCGCCTTCGAGGTGGAAGGACGTGCTTTGCGTCAAATGTGCCACGGAAAACGGCGATTGCGTGTGTTGGGAGAAGGGGCGAACGCTTCTTCTGCAGTGCGGCTACGTAATAAGGACGCCAACGGCCATACCATGTTGAATACACCGGTTCTCGTCCGATCACCGAAGTTAAGCAACATCGGGCCCGGTTAGTACTTGGATGGGTGACCGCCTGGGAACACCGGTATCATAGCCCACGCAGCAACAACGAGGAGACCCGCAGCCGTAATCTCTGTCGATTTCCATAAGGCTTTCGACAGGATCAGTCACCGGTACCTGCTGAAAACCATCGCACGCCTCGGATTCGGACCAAAATTCGGCAGAACAATCAGGAACGTCATCACAAATGCCACCTCAACCGTAACAATAAACGGATGGACTTCCAAGTCAATAAGACTGGGAAGATCCGTCAGGCAAGGATGTCCATTATCTATGGCTCTTTTTACAATAGCTCTCGATCCCCTACTTCGAAAACTAACAGCCGAAATCGGAGGATACACAATGGGAGCAACAAACATCGCATGTATGGCCTATGCTGACGACATGGGCATCTTCATTCAGAACGAGAACGAACTAGAAATAATCCAGCCTATCATGGAATCCTTCGAAAAGGCTTCAGGAGCAAAAACGAATCCGAGGAAGACAGTGCTACTACCAATAGGCAACGGCAGACTGCAACCAGCGAGACAGTGGTACCGAGTGACAAACAACCATAAAGCACTCGGAGTGGAACTACAGCAGTGCCCTCTGAAAATGGCAGCACAAAACTGGCGCAGCGTCTTGAACACGACGAGAGGGCTCGTGAGGACGCACGCGAACCGGAGCCTGACGCTGAGCCAAAGAGTGCAGCTGGTAAACGAAACGATCCTGTCGAAAGCGTGGTACATGGCCCAAATACTATGTGCTCCGACAGAAATTGCGCGAGCGATAGGAGGCGCGGCGTACTACCTGCTGTGGAGGCGGGAAATCTTCAAGGTCTCCCAGGCGACGTGTTTCCTGTCGAGGGATGAAGGCGGACTCGGACTGACGGACGTAAAAACAAAATGCGCGGCACTGCTCCTACACCGCGCGATGAAAATGGCGAATCAGAACAATAACAGTATAACGTCCAGCCTGATCCACGAATATAAACCTGAATCTGAAGAGGCTCCTGTAGACACTACGCACATACCATTCAAGTTGCGGCACATAAAACAGATGGCAATCGACAAAAGTTACATCACCGCGGTCGTTGCCAACCCACAACAAAGAACTGCGAGAAAGATCTACAGCGCTCTGAGGGGGAAGGCAAGAAAGTCCAAAATAGAGACGAGACTTCCAGATCACGACTGGCCACAGGTTTGGAAGAACGTCTCGGAACGGACACTTCCTGAGCACGCCAGGGACACGTGGTATAAAATCATCCACGAAACAGTACCAACAAACGAAAAACTGGCACGCATAAAGATGCGGGAATCCCCAAACTGCGAACTCTGCAACCAGACCGACACCATCGAGCATCGGTTTGGCTGCAGAGAGAGCGGGGAAATATGGGCGACAGCGAGAAGTATGATCGCCCACATCAACAGAACCGACGAGAGGGCGATACATGTCTCAGCTGTCACTGTCCCGGACGCGAAGCCTTTCCCCAACGCAAAACGCCTGGCCACAATGTGGATCACCGCCATGACGGCACACGCCATCGTCTCCAAACGGCAGATCGACAAGGCGCAGTTCCTCACGGACCTGTGGGAGGAACACAGGAGGGCCAAACAACGCGCAAAGTACCGAGAGACCTTCCAGAACTTCCTGCAGGTCCCGCTGGACGCCGCCTTCCGAGACGCCTTCAACACAACGTGACCGACGCCCTCCCATAACACCAACACCCCAGTCGCTGAGGACGTCGCCCACCGATCTCCCCAAATCCCCGACGTCAAGTGTGGTGCATTGCGAAAGTGTTGCGAAAACGCGCGCAAAGTGAAAGTGGGAACGTGTAGCAGTGCCAAAGTGAGAGTGACGTGTGCCATTCGTAGTCAAAAGTGATGATAGTCAAATACAGCAGGCAAAAGGAAATAATCAGCCATAAATTTAGTGTACCAAGAAAACAACAAAATATCAAACAGTGTATATCATGTCATTGTGTCCTCTCACTCATATTCTCTCTCTCCCTCTCGCTCTCTCCACTCAAGGTACGTCTATCCTTTCTCTTATCTTTTTGTTTTTTGTTTTTTTTTTTTTGTGTTTTTGATTTCTTGTTTTGTTGTGTTTTATTAATGTGCTGTATGTATGTATATATACATATACAGATGTATGTATATAAATTTCGGCCCATCATGTGCTTAAACGTAGCATGCCTCTTTGCCACCAACAAAATATTAACACTAGACATTCTCCACACCAAATTTCGTGTAAACTGTTGCGACCCAACTTAGGCAGTACACTAACAATCTCCTGCATTCACGATATTACCCACATAGATGCTCTGGTATATATTCCATATTCGCTTTAGCAAACTTGCCAAAATAGGCACACTTAAGTACCATAGATGAATACTACTTTCCTTTTTTTGTACTCTAAATTTAAGAAAAAAAAAATCAAAGTAACGTAAGTTAGTAATTAAAAAGACAAAACAACTGACAGTGAAAATGTAGCTGATGGACACTCAGTGGAAAGTTTTGTAACTCAACCAAAAGACTACTCAAAGAACAATCAAAACAGAAAACGACAAAATGAAAATAACCGATCAATAATCAAGCACTCCACTTCATGTAAAGACCTGTAATTGTTAAAAATTGTAAATAAAAGTTTATATACGTTACAAAAAAAAAAAAAGGTGCTGTTGGCTCTATCTCATTTTTTAACTTTTACGTCGCTACACCTGCCAGGCCTCTTTTTCGTACTAACTTTCAGGTGTGACATGGATGCTTCCACGAGCATTTTAAAGTACTGTACTAAACGAAAGACACGAAATTACAGTAGTGAACTCAGTTTGAGCAAGAATGCGCGGAGGAAGAGTGCTAGGAACTCGTTGGAAATAACGAAACACTACGAATCGACAGATGTGTCCTTGAAATGCGTCAGAGCCAACTGTTTTGTAGCAGTGCTAAATTCCAAAAACTAACTAAATACATAAATTAAAAAAAAAAAAAAATCAGCCGTTCTCGTCAGATCGACGAAGATAAGCAACAACGTTAGTATTCGGATCGGCGACCGCCTGGGAACTCTGGCTGTCTTCATTTTTTGCTTTTTTGTCGCTACCCCTGCCAGCCCTCTACTCATGCTACCTTTCTCGTGTGACAAAGATGCTTCCATACTGATTTTAAACTAGATGCGATATTAAGGAACTCCGTTTGAAGAAGAGTGTGCCAAGGAAGATTAGCAAAGTGTCTCTGCAAATAACGAAACAGTATGAAACGACAGAAATGTTGTGAAATACGTCAGGGCATATTGTTTTGTAGCAGTGCACATCTGCAAATTTGTAAACAAAAATTTATCTTTCGCCTCTAGAGGAGATGGATGCTTTGTTGAACCTGTGTCCTCTGTCCGTGTTTTCGCACCTTTCCACGGCACCTTCCCAGCGCAGCGCTGCTCTAGTAGCTCCCAACGGCCGCCCACGGCGTCTCGGACACGCCGGTCAGGCCCGCGGCCGTCTCGCAGATGTTTCTCGTGCTTGTGCGGTCATATGGACCGCGACCCGAGCGGCAGCGAGCGGCAGTCGGGACAAGTCGGGACGGAAGGGAAGGGAAGGGAAGGGGAGGGGAGGGGACAGGCGAGAACGCACCGCGCAAATTACACAAATATCTGAAAAGCGCGGCGCGTGTCAGGCAGGTGAGAAAGCTTCCGTCGGTCCAGCAGGACACTGCCACGCCCCGCGCGGTCCCCCCGCCGCCCGGCCGCGCGCAAGCCCCACAAGATGCGTCGCCCGCGAGTGTCGGAGGCCGCACGCACCAAACGAATGATAGGCGGTGCAACGAGCAGCTGTGTTGTGCGTCTCACCCACGTGGCGGCGCGCGGCACTGCGCGTCGCCTTCGAGGTGGAAGGACGTGCTTTGCGTCAAATGTGCCACGGAAAACGGCGATTGCGTGTGTTGGGAGAAGGGGCGAACGCTTCTTCTGCAGTGCGGCTACGTAATAAGGACGCCAACGGCCATACCATGTTGAATACACCGGTTCTCGTCCGATCACCGAAGTTAAGCAACATCGGGCCCGGTTAGTACTTGGATGGGTGACCGCCTGGGAACACCGGTATCATAGCCCACGCAGCAACAACGAGGAGACCCGCAGCCGTAATCTCTGTCGATTTCCATAAGGCTTTCGACAGGATCAGTCACCGGTACCTGCTGAAAACCATCGCACGCCTCGGATTCGGACCAAAATTCGGCAGAACAATCAGGAACGTCATCACAAATGCCACCTCAACCGTAACAATAAACGGATGGACTTCCAAGTCAATAAGACTGGGAAGATCCGTCAGGCAAGGATGTCCATTATCTATGGCTCTTTTTACAATAGCTCTCGATCCCCTACTTCGAAAACTAACAGCCGAAATCGGAGGATACACAATGGGAGCAACAAACATCGCATGTATGGCCTATGCTGACGACATGGGCATCTTCATTCAGAACGAGAACGAACTAGAAATAATCCAGCCTATCATGGAATCCTTCGAAAAGGCTTCAGGAGCAAAAACGAATCCGAGGAAGACAGTGCTACTACCAATAGGCAACGGCAGACTGCAACCAGCGAGACAGTGGTACCGAGTGACAAACAACCATAAAGCACTCGGAGTGGAACTACAGCAGTGCCCTCTGAAAATGGCAGCACAAAACTGGCGCAGCGTCTTGAACACGACGAGAGGGCTCGTGAGGACGCACGCGAACCGGAGCCTGACGCTGAGCCAAAGAGTGCAGCTGGTAAACGAAACGATCCTGTCGAAAGCGTGGTACATGGCCCAAATACTATGTGCTCCGACAGAAATTGCGCGAGCGATAGGAGGCGCGGCGTACTACCTGCTGTGGAGGCGGGAAATCTTCAAGGTCTCCCAGGCGACGTGTTTCCTGTCGAGGGATGAAGGCGGACTCGGACTGACGGACGTAAAAACAAAATGCGCGGCACTGCTCCTACACCGCGCGATGAAAATGGCGAATCAGAACAATAACAGTATAACGTCCAGCCTGATCCACGAATATAAACCTGAATCTGAAGAGGCTCCTGTAGACACTACGCACATACCATTCAAGTTGCGGCACATAAAACAGATGGCAATCGACAAAAGTTACATCACCGCGGTCGTTGCCAACCCACAACAAAGAACTGCGAGAAAGATCTACAGCGCTCTGAGGGGGAAGGCAAGAAAGTCCAAAATAGAGACGAGACTTCCAGATCACGACTGGCCACAGGTTTGGAAGAACGTCTCGGAACGGACACTTCCTGAGCACGCCAGGGACACGTGGTATAAAATCATCCACGAAACAGTACCAACAAACGAAAAACTGGCACGCATAAAGATGCGGGAATCCCCAAACTGCGAACTCTGCAACCAGACCGACACCATCGAGCATCGGTTTGGCTGCAGAGAGAGCGGGGAAATATGGGCGACAGCGAGAAGTATGATCGCCCACATCAACAGAACCGACGAGAGGGCGATACATGTCTCAGCTGTCACTGTCCCGGACGCGAAGCCTTTCCCCAACGCAAAACGCCTGGCCACAATGTGGATCACCGCCATGACGGCACACGCCATCGTCTCCAAACGGCAGATCGACAAGGCGCAGTTCCTCACGGACCTGTGGGAGGAACACAGGAGGGCCAAACAACGCGCAAAGTACCGAGAGACCTTCCAGAACTTCCTGCAGGTCCCGCTGGACGCCGCCTTCCGAGACGCCTTCAACACAACGTGACCGACGCCCTCCCATAACACCAACACCCCAGTCGCTGAGGACGTCGCCCACCGATCTCCCCAAATCCCCGACGTCAAGTGTGGTGCATTGCGAAAGTGTTGCGAAAACGCGCGCAAAGTGAAAGTGGGAACGTGTAGCAGTGCCAAAGTGAGAGTGACGTGTGCCATTCGTAGTCAAAAGTGATGATAGTCAAATACAGCAGGCAAAAGGAAATAATCAGCCATAAATTTAGTGTACCAAGAAAACAACAAAATATCAAACAGTGTATATCATGTCATTGTGTCCTCTCACTCATATTCTCTCTCTCCCTCTCGCTCTCTCCACTCAAGGTACGTCTATCCTTTCTCTTATCTTTTTGTTTTTTGTTTTTTTTTTTGTGTTTTTGATTTCTTGTTTTGTTGTGTTTTATTAATGTGCTGTATGTATGTATATATACATATACAGATGTATGTATATAAATTTCGGCCCATCATGTGCTTAAACGTAGCATGCCTCTTTGCCACCAACAAAATATTAACACTAGACATTCTCCACACCAAATTTCGTGTAAACTGTTGCGACCCAACTTAGGCAGTACACTAACAATCTCCTGCATTCACGATATTACCCACATAGATGCTCTGGTATATATTCCATATTCGCTTTAGCAAACTTGCCAAAATAGGCACACTTAAGTACCATAGATGAATACTACTTTCCTTTTTTTGTACTCTAAATTTAAGAAAAAAAAAATCAAAGTAACGTAAGTTAGTAATTAAAAAGACAAAACAACTGACAGTGAAAATGTAGCTGATGGACACTCAGTGGAAAGTTTTGTAACTCAACCAAAAGACTACTCAAAGAACAATCAAAACAGAAAACGACAAAATGAAAATAACCGATCAATAATCAAGCACTCCACTTCATGTAAAGACCTGTAATTGTTAAAAATTGTAAATAAAAGTTTATATACGTTACAAAAAAAAAAAAAGGTGCTGTTGGCTCTATCTCATTTTTTAACTTTTACGTCGCTACACCTGCCAGGCCTCTTTTTCGTACTAACTTTCAGGTGTGACATGGATGCTTCCACGAGCATTTTAAAGTACTGTACTAAACGAAAGACACGAAATTACAGTAGTGAACTCAGTTTGAGCAAGAATGCGCGGAGGAAGAGTGCTAGGAACTCGTTGGAAATAACGAAACACTACGAATCGACAGATGTGTCCTTGAAATGCGTCAGAGCCAACTGTTTTGTAGCAGTGCTAAATTCCAAAAACTAACTAAATACATAAATTAAAAAAAAAAAAAAATCAGCCGTTCTCGTCAGATCGACGAAGATAAGCAACAACGTTAGTATTCGGATCGGCGACCGCCTGGGAACTCTGGCTGTCTTCATTTTTTGCTTTTTTGTCGCTACCCCTGCCAGCCCTCTACTCATGCTACCTTTCTCGTGTGACAAAGATGCTTCCATACTGATTTTAAACTAGATGCGATATTAAGGAACTCCGTTTGAAGAAGAGTGTGCCAAGGAAGATTAGCAAAGTGTCTCTGCAAATAACGAAACAGTATGAAACGACAGAAATGTTGTGAAATACGTCAGGGCATATTGTTTTGTAGCAGTGCACATCTGCAAATTTGTAAACAAAAATTTATCTTTCGCCTCTAGAGGAGATGGATGCTTTGTTGAACCTGTGTCCTCTGTCCGTGTTTTCGCACCTTTCCACGGCACCTTCCCAGCGCAGCGCTGCTCTAGTAGCTCCCAACGGCCGCCCACGGCGTCTCGGACACGCCGGTCAGGCCCGCGGCCGTCTCGCAGATGTTTCTCGTGCTTGTGCGGTCATATGGACCGCGACCCGAGCGGCAGCGAGCGGCAGTCGGGACAAGTCGGGACGGAAGGGGAGGGGACAGGCGAGAACGCACCGCGCAAATTACACAAATATCTGAAAAGCGCGGCGCGTGTCAGGCAGGTGAGAAAGCTTCCGTCGGTCCAGCAGGACACTGCCACGCCCCGCGCGGTCCCCCCGCCGCCCGGCCGCGCGCAAGCCCCACAAGATGCGTCGCCCGCGAGTGTCGGAGGCCGCACGCACCAAACGAATGATAGGCGGTGCAACGAGCAGCTGTGTTGTGCGTCTCACCCACGTGGCGGCGCGCGGCACTGCGCGTCGCCTTCGAGGTGGAAGGACGTGCTTTGCGTCAAATGTGCCACGGAAAACGGCGATTGCGTGTGTTGGGAGAAGGGGCGAACGCTTCTTCTGCAGTGCGGCTACGTAATAAGGACGCCAACGGCCATACCATGTTGAATACACCGGTTCTCGTCCGATCACCGAAGTTAAGCAACATCGGGCCCGGTTAGTACTTGGATGGGTGACCGCCTGGGAACACCGGGTGCTGTTGGCTCTATCTCATTTTTTAACTTTTACGTCGCTACACCTGCCAGGCCTCTTTTTCGTACTAACTTTCAGGTGTGACATGGATGCTTCCACGAGCATTTTAAAGTACTGTACTAAACGAAAGACACGAAATTACAGTAGTGAACTCAGTTTGAGCAAGAATGCGCGGAGGAAGAGTGCTAGGAACTCGTTGGAAATAACGAAACACTACGAATCGACAGATGTGTCCTTGAAATGCGTCAGAGCCAACTGTTTTGTAGCAGTGCTAAATTCCAAAAACTAACTAAATACATAAATTAAAAAAAAAAAAAAATCAGCCGTTCTCGTCAGATCGACGAAGATAAGCAACAACGTTAGTATTCGGATCGGCGACCGCCTGGGAACTCTGGCTGTCTTCATTTTTTGTCGCTACCCCTGCCAGCCCTCTACTCATGCTACCTTTCTCGTGTGACAAAGATGCTTCCATACTGATTTTAAACTAGATGCGATATTAAGGAACTCCGTTTGAAGAAGAGTGTGCCAAGGAAGATTAGCAAAGTGTCTCTGCAAATAACGAAACAGTATGAAACGACAGAAATGTTGTGAAATACGTCAGGGCATATTGTTTTGTAGCAGTGCACATCTGCAAATTTGTAAACAAAAATTTATCTTTCGCCTCTAGAGGAGATGGATGCTTTGTTGAACCTGTGTCCTCTGTCCGTGTTTTCGCACCTTTCCACGGCACCTTCCCAGCGCAGCGCTGCTCTAGTAGCTCCCAACGGCCGCCCACGGCGTCTCGGACACGCCGGTCAGGCCCGCGGCCGTCTCGCAGATGTTTCTCGTGCTTGTGCGGTCATATGGACCGCGACCCGAGCGGCAGCGAGCGGCAGTCGAGCAAAGTCGGGACAAGTCGGGACGGAAGGGGAGGGGACAGGCGAGAACGCACCGCGCAAATTACACAAATATCTGAAAAGCGCGGCGCGTGTCAGGCAGGTGAGAAAGCTTCCGTCGGTCCAGCAGGACACTGCCACGCCCCGCGCGGTCCCCCCGCCGCCCGGCCGCGCGCAAGCCCCACAAGATGCGTCGCCCGCGAGTGTCGGAGGCCGCACGCACCAAACGAATGATAGGCGGTGCAACGAGCAGCTGTGTTGTGCGTCTCACCCACGTGGCGGCGCGCGGCACTGCGCGTCGCCTTCGAGGTGGAAGGACGTGCTTTGCGTCAAATGTGCCACGGAAAACGGCGATTGCGTGTGTTGGGAGAAGGGGCGAACGCTTCTTCTGCAGTGCGGCTACGTAATAAGGACGCCAACGGCCATACCATGTTGAATACACCGGTTCTCGTCCGATCACCGAAGTTAAGCAACATCGGGCCCGGTTAGTACTTGGATGGGTGACCGCCTGGGAACACCGGTATCATAGCCCACGCAGCAACAACGAGGAGACCCGCAGCCGTAATCTCTGTCGATTTCCATAAGGCTTTCGACAGGATCAGTCACCGGTACCTGCTGAAAACCATCGCACGCCTCGGATTCGGACCAAAATTCGGCAGAACAATCAGGAACGTCATCACAAATGCCACCTCAACCGTAACAATAAACGGATGGACTTCCAAGTCAATAAGACTGGGAAGATCCGTCAGGCAAGGATGTCCATTATCTATGGCTCTTTTTACAATAGCTCTCGATCCCCTACTTCGAAAACTAACAGCCGAAATCGGAGGATACACAATGGGAGCAACAAACATCGCATGTATGGCCTATGCTGACGACATGGGCATCTTCATTCAGAACGAGAACGAACTAGAAATAATCCAGCCTATCATGGAATCCTTCGAAAAGGCTTCAGGAGCAAAAACGAATCCGAGGAAGACAGTGCTACTACCAATAGGCAACGGCAGACTGCAACCAGCGAGACAGTGGTACCGAGTGACAAACAACCATAAAGCACTCGGAGTGGAACTACAGCAGTGCCCTCTGAAAATGGCAGCACAAAACTGGCGCAGCGTCTTGAACACGACGAGAGGGCTCGTGAGGACGCACGCGAACCGGAGCCTGACGCTGAGCCAAAGAGTGCAGCTGGTAAACGAAACGATCCTGTCGAAAGCGTGGTACATGGCCCAAATACTATGTGCTCCGACAGAAATTGCGCGAGCGATAGGAGGCGCGGCGTACTACCTGCTGTGGAGGCGGGAAATCTTCAAGGTCTCCCAGGCGACGTGTTTCCTGTCGAGGGATGAAGGCGGACTCGGACTGACGGACGTAAAAACAAAATGCGCGGCACTGCTCCTACACCGCGCGATGAAAATGGCGAATCAGAACAATAACAGTATAACGTCCAGCCTGATCCACGAATATAAACCTGAATCTGAAGAGGCTCCTGTAGACACTACGCACATACCATTCAAGTTGCGGCACATAAAACAGATGGCAATCGACAAAAGTTACATCACCGCGGTCGTTGCCAACCCACAACAAAGAACTGCGAGAAAGATCTACAGCGCTCTGAGGGGGAAGGCAAGAAAGTCCAAAATAGAGACGAGACTTCCAGATCACGACTGGCCACAGGTTTGGAAGAACGTCTCGGAACGGACACTTCCTGAGCACGCCAGGGACACGTGGTATAAAATCATCCACGAAACAGTACCAACAAACGAAAAACTGGCACGCATAAAGATGCGGGAATCCCCAAACTGCGAACTCTGCAACCAGACCGACACCATCGAGCATCGGTTTGGCTGCAGAGAGAGCGGGGAAATATGGGCGACAGCGAGAAGTATGATCGCCCACATCAACAGAACCGACGAGAGGGCGATACATGTCTCAGCTGTCACTGTCCCGGACGCGAAGCCTTTCCCCAACGCAAAACGCCTGGCCACAATGTGGATCACCGCCATGACGGCACACGCCATCGTCTCCAAACGGCAGATCGACAAGGCGCAGTTCCTCACGGACCTGTGGGAGGAACACAGGAGGGCCAAACAACGCGCAAAGTACCGAGAGACCTTCCAGAACTTCCTGCAGGTCCCGCTGGACGCCGCCTTCCGAGACGCCTTCAACACAACGTGACCGACGCCCTCCCATAACACCAACACCCCAGTCGCTGAGGACGTCGCCCACCGATCTCCCCAAATCCCCGACGTCAAGTGTGGTGCATTGCGAAAGTGTTGCGAAAACGCGCGCAAAGTGAAAGTGGGAACGTGTAGCAGTGCCAAAGTGAGAGTGACGTGTGCCATTCGTAGTCAAAAGTGATGATAGTCAAATACAGCAGGCAAAAGGAAATAATCAGCCATAAATTTAGTGTACCAAGAAAACAACAAAATATCAAACAGTGTATATCATGTCATTGTGTCCTCTCACTCATATTCTCTCTCTCCCTCTCGCTCTCTCCACTCAAGGTACGTCTATCCTTTCTCTTATCTTTTTGTTTTTTGTTTTTTTTTTTTGTGTTTTTGATTTCTTGTTTTGTTGTGTTTTATTAATGTGCTGTATGTATGTATATATACATATACAGATGTATGTATATAAATTTCGGCCCATCATGTGCTTAAACGTAGCATGCCTCTTTGCCACCAACAAAATATTAACACTAGACATTCTTCACACCAAATTTCGTGTAAACTGTTGCGACCCAACTTAGGCAGTACACTAACAATCTCCTGCATTCACGATATTACCCACATAGATGCTCTGGTATATATTCCATATTCGCTTTAGCAAACTTGCCAAAATAGGCACACTTAAGTACCATAGATGAATACTACTTTCCTTTTTTTGTACTCTAAATTTAAGAAAAAAAAAATCAAAGTAACGTAAGTTAGTAATTAAAAAGACAAAACAACTGACAGTGAAAATGTAGCTGATGGACACTCAGTGGAAAGTTTTGTAACTCAACCAAAAGACTACTCAAAGAACAATCAAAACAGAAAACGACAAAATGAAAATAACCGATCAATAATCAAGCACTCCACTTCATGTAAAGACCTGTAATTGTTAAAAATTGTAAATAAAAGTTTATATACGTTACAAAAAAAAAAAAGGTGCTGTTGGCTCTATCTCATTTTTTAACTTTTACGTCGCTACACCTGCCAGGCCTCTTTTTCGTACTAACTTTCAGGTGTGACATGGATGCTTCCACGAGCATTTTAAAGTACTGTACTAAACGAAAGACACGAAATTACAGTAGTGAACTCAGTTTGAGCAAGAATGCGCGGAGGAAGAGTGCTAGGAACTCGTTGGAAATAACGAAACACTACGAATCGACAGATGTGTCCTTGAAATGCGTCAGAGCCAACTGTTTTGTAGCAGTGCTAAATTCCAAAAACTAACTAAATACATAAATTAAAAAAAAAAAAAAAATCAGCCGTTCTCGTCAGATCGACGAAGATAAGCAACAACGTTAGTATTCGGATCGGCGACCGCCTGGGAACTCTGGCTGTCTTCATTTTTTGCTTTTTTGTCGCTACCCCTGCCAGCCCTCTACTCATGCTACCTTTCTCGTGTGACAAAGATGCTTCCATACTGATTTTAAACTAGATGCGATATTAAGGAACTCCGTTTGAAGAAGAGTGTGCCAAGGAAGATTAGCAAAGTGTCTCTGCAAATAACGAAACAGTATGAAACGACAGAAATGTTGTGAAATACGTCAGGGCATATTGTTTTGTAGCAGTGCACATCTGCAAATTTGTAAACAAAAATTTATCTTTCGCCTCTAGAGGAGATGGATGCTTTGTTGAACCTGTGTCCTCTGTCCGTGTTTTCGCACCTTTCCACGGCACCTTCCCAGCGCAGCGCTGCTCTAGTAGCTCCCAACGGCCGCCCACGGCGTCTCGGACACGCCGGTCAGGCCCGCGGCCGTCTCGCAGATGTTTCTCGTGCTTGTGCGGTCATATGGACCGCGACCCGAGCGGCAGCGAGCGGCAGTCGAGCAAAGTCGGGACAAGTCGGGACGGAAGGGGAGGGGACAGGCGAGAACGCACCGCGCAAATTACACAAATATCTGAAAAGCGCGGCGCGTGTCAGGCAGGTGAGAAAGCTTCCGTCGGTCCAGCAGGACACTGCCACGCCCCGCGCGGTCCCCCCGCCGCCCGGCCGCGCGCAAGCCCCACAAGATGCGTCGCCCGCGAGTGTCGGAGGCCGCACGCACCACACGAATGATAGGCGGTGCAACGAGCAGCTGTGTTGTGCGTCTCACCCACGTGGCGGCGCGCGGCACTGCGCGTCGCCTTCGAGGTGGAAGGACGTGCTTTGCGTCAAATGTGCCACGGAAAACGGCGATTGCGTGTGTTGGGAGAAGGGGCGAACGCTTCTTCTGCAGTGCGGCTACGTAATAAGGACGCCAACGGCCATACCATGTTGAATACACCGGTTCTCGTCCGATCACCGAAGTTAAGCAACATCGGGCCCGGTTAGTACTTGGATGGGTGACCGCCTGGGAACACCGGGTGCTGTTGGCTCTATCTCATTTTTTAACTTTTACGTCGCTACACCTGCCAGGCCTCTTTTTCGTACTAACTTTCAGGTGTGACATGGATGCTTCCACGAGCATTTTAAAGTACTGTACTAAACGAAAGACACGAAATTACAGTAGTGAACTCAGTTTGAGCAAGAATGCGCGGAGGAAGAGTGCTAGGAACTCGTTGGAAATAACGAAACACTACGAATCGACAGATGTGTCCTTGAAATGCGTCAGAGCCAACTGTTTTGTAGCAGTGCTAAATTCCAAAAACTAACTAAATACATAAATTAAAAAAAAAAAAAAATCAGCCGTTCTCGTCAGATCGACGAAGATAAGCAACAACGTTAGTATTCGGATCGGCGACCGCCTGGGAACTCTGGCTGTCTTCATTTTTTGTTTTTGTCCCCCTGCCAGCCCTCTACTCATGCTACCTTTCTCGTGTGACAAAGATGCTTCCATACTGATTTTAAACTAGATGCGATATTAAGGAACTCCGTTTGAAGAAGAGTGTGCCAAGGAAGATTAGCAAAGTGTCTCTGCAAATAACGAAACAGTATGAAACGACAGAAATGTTGTGAAATACGTCAGGGCATATTGTTTTGTAGCAGTGCACATCTGCAAATTTGTAAACAAAAATTTATCTTTCGCCTCTAGAGGAGATGGATGCTTTGTTGAACCTGTGTCCTCTGTCCGTGTTTTCGCACCTTTCCACGGCACCTTCCCAGCGCAGCGCTGCTCTAGTAGCTCCCAACGGCCGCCCACGGCGTCTCGGACACGCCGGTCAGGCCCGCGGCCGTCTCGCAGATGTTTCTCGTGCTTGTGCGGTCATATGGACCGCGACCCGAGCGGCAGCGAGCGGCAGTCGGGACAAGTCGGGACGGAAGGGAAGGGAAGGGAAGGGGAGGGGAGGGGACAGGCGAGAACGCACCGCGCAAATTACACAAATATCTGAAAAGCGCGGCGCGTGTCAGGCAGGTGAGAAAGCTTCCGTCGGTCCAGCAGGACACTGCCACGCCCCGCGCGGTCCCCCCGCCGCCCGGCCGCGCGCAAGCCCCACAAGATGCGTCGCCCGCGAGTGTCGGAGGCCGCACGCACCAAACGAATGATAGGCGGTGCAACGAGCAGCTGTGTTGTGCGTCTCACCCACGTGGCGGCGCGCGGCACTGCGCGTCGCCTTCGAGGTGGAAGGACGTGCTTTGCGTCAAATGTGCCACGGAAAACGGCGATTGCGTGTGTTGGGAGAAGGGGCGAACGCTTCTTCTGCAGTGCGGCTACGTAATAAGGACGCCAACGGCCATACCATGTTGAATACACCGGTTCTCGTCCGATCACCGAAGTTAAGCAACATCGGGCCCGGTTAGTACTTGGATGGGTGACCGCCTGGGAACACCGGTATCATAGCCCACGCAGCAACAACGAGGAGACCCGCAGCCGTAATCTCTGTCGATTTCCATAAGGCTTTCGACAGGATCAGTCACCGGTACCTGCTGAAAACCATCGCACGCCTCGGATTCGGACCAAAATTCGGCAGAACAATCAGGAACGTCATCACAAATGCCACCTCAACCGTAACAATAAACGGATGGACTTCCAAGTCAATAAGACTGGGAAGATCCGTCAGGCAAGGATGTCCATTATCTATGGCTCTTTTTACAATAGCTCTCGATCCCCTACTTCGAAAACTAACAGCCGAAATCGGAGGATACACAATGGGAGCAACAAACATCGCATGTATGGCCTATGCTGACGACATGGGCATCTTCATTCAGAACGAGAACGAACTAGAAATAATCCAGCCTATCATGGAATCCTTCGAAAAGGCTTCAGGAGCAAAAACGAATCCGAGGAAGACAGTGCTACTACCAATAGGCAACGGCAGACTGCAACCAGCGAGACAGTGGTACCGAGTGACAAACAACCATAAAGCACTCGGAGTGGAACTACAGCAGTGCCCTCTGAAAATGGCAGCACAAAACTGGCGCAGCGTCTTGAACACGACGAGAGGGCTCGTGAGGACGCACGCGAACCGGAGCCTGACGCTGAGCCAAAGAGTGCAGCTGGTAAACGAAACGATCCTGTCGAAAGCGTGGTACATGGCCCAAATACTATGTGCTCCGACAGAAATTGCGCGAGCGATAGGAGGCGCGGCGTACTACCTGCTGTGGAGGCGGGAAATCTTCAAGGTCTCCCAGGCGACGTGTTTCCTGTCGAGGGATGAAGGCGGACTCGGACTGACGGACGTAAAAACAAAATGCGCGGCACTGCTCCTACACCGCGCGATGAAAATGGCGAATCAGAACAATAACAGTATAACGTCCAGCCTGATCCACGAATATAAACCTGAATCTGAAGAGGCTCCTGTAGACACTACGCACATACCATTCAAGTTGCGGCACATAAAACAGATGGCAATCGACAAAAGTTACATCACCGCGGTCGTTGCCAACCCACAACAAAGAACTGCGAGAAAGATCTACAGCGCTCTGAGGGGGAAGGCAAGAAAGTCCAAAATAGAGACGAGACTTCCAGATCACGACTGGCCACAGGTTTGGAAGAACGTCTCGGAACGGACACTTCCTGAGCACGCCAGGGACACGTGGTATAAAATCATCCACGAATCAGTACCAACAAACGAAAAACTGGCACGCATAAAGATGCGGGAATCCCCAAACTGCGAACTCTGCAACCAGACCGACACCATCGAGCATCGGTTTGGCTGCAGAGAGAGCGGGGAAATATGGGCGACAGCGAGAAGTATGATCGCCCACATCAACAGAACCGACGAGAGGGCGATACATGTCTCAGCTGTCACTGTCCCGGACGCGAAGCCTTTCCCCAACGCAAAACGCCTGGCCACAATGTGGATCACCGCCATGACGGCACACGCCATCGTCTCCAAACGGCAGATCGACAAGGCGCAGTTCCTCACGGACCTGTGGGAGGAACACAGGAGGGCCAAACAACGCGCAAAGTACCGAGAGACCTTCCAGAACTTCCTGCAGGTCCCGCTGGACGCCGCCTTCCGAGACGCCTTCAACACAACGTGACCGACGCCCTCCCATAACACCAACACCCCAGTCGCTGAGGACGTCGCCCACCGATCTCCCCAAATCCCCGACGTCAAGTGTGGTGCATTGCGAAAGTGTTGCGAAAACGCGCGCAAAGTGAAAGTGGGAACGTGTAGCAGTGCCAAAGTGAGAGTGACGTGTGCCATTCGTAGTCAAAAGTGATGATAGTCAAATACAGCAGGCAAAAGGAAATAATCAGCCATAAATTTAGTGTACCAAGAAAACAACAAAATATCAAACAGTGTATATCATGTCATTGTGTCCTCTCACTCATATTCTCTCTCTCCCTCTCGCTCTCTCCACTCAAGGTACGTCTATCCTTTCTCTTATCTTTTTTTTTTTTGTTTTTTTTTTTTTTTGTGTTTTTGATTTCTTGTTTTGTTGTGTTTTATTAATGTGCTGTATGTATGTATATATACATATACAGATGTATGTATATAAATTTCGGCCCATCATGTGCTTAAACGTAGCATGCCTCTTTGCCACCAACAAAATATTAACACTAGACATTCTTCACACCAAATTTCGTGTAAACTGTTGCGACCCAACTTAGGCAGTACACTAACAATCTCCTGCATTCACGATATTACCCACATAGATGCTCTGGTATATATTCCATATTCGCTTTAGCAAACTTGCCAAAATAGGCACACTTAAGTACCATAGATGAATACTACTTTCCTTTTTTTGTACTCTAAATTTAAGAAAAAAAAAATCAAAGTAACGTAAGTTAGTAATTAAAAAGACAAAACAACTGACAGTGAAAATGTAGCTGATGGACACTCAGTGGAAAGTTTTGTAACTCAACCAAAAGACTACTCAAAGAACAATCAAAACAGAAAACGACAAAATGAAAATAACCGATCAATAATCAAGCACTCCACTTCATGTAAAGACCTGTAATTGTTAAAAATTGTAAATAAAAGTTTATATACGTTACAAAAAAAAAAAAAGGTGCTGTTGGCTCTATCTCATTTTTTAACTTTTACGTCGCTACACCTGCCAGGCCTCTTTTTCGTACTAACTTTCAGGTGTGACATGGATGCTTCCACGAGCATTTTAAAGTACTGTACTAAACGAAAGACACGAAATTACAGTAGTGAACTCAGTTTGAGCAAGAATGCGCGGAGGAAGAGTGCTAGGAACTCGTTGGAAATAACGAAACACTACGAATCGACAGATGTGTCCTTGAAATGCGTCAGAGCCAACTGTTTTGTAGCAGTGCTAAATTCCAAAAACTAACTAAATACATAAATTAAAAAAAAAAAAAAAAAAAATCAGCCGTTCTCGTCAGATCGACGAAGATAAGCAACAACGTTAGTATTCGGATCGGCGACCGCCTGGGAACTCTGGCTGTCTTCATTTTTTGCTTTTTTGTCGCTACCCCTGCCAGCCCTCTACTCATGCTACCTTTCTCGTGTGACAAAGATGCTTCCATACTGATTTTAAACTAGATGCGATATTAAGGAACTCCGTTTGAAGAAGAGTGTGCCAAGGAAGATTAGCAAAGTGTCTCTGCAAATAACGAAACAGTATGAAACGACAGAAATGTTGTGAAATACGTCAGGGCATATTGTTTTGTAGCAGTGCACATCTGCAAATTTGTAAACAAAAATTTATCTTTCGCCTCTAGAGGAGATGGATGCTTTGTTGAACCTGTGTCCTCTGTCCGTGTTTTCGCACCTTTCCACGGCACCTTCCCAGCGCAGCGCTGCTCTAGTAGCTCCCAACGGCCGCCCACGGCGTCTCGGACACGCCGGTCAGGCCCGCGGCCGTCTCGCAGATGTTTCTCGTGCTTGTGCGGTCATATGGACCGCGACCCGAGCGGCAGCGAGCGGCAGTCGGGACAAGTCGGGACGGAAGGGAAGGGAAGGGAAGGGGAGGGGAGGGGACAGGCGAGAACGCACCGCGCAAATTACACAAATATCTGAAAAGCGCGGCGCGTGTCAGGCAGGTGAGAAAGCTTCCGTCGGTCCAGCAGGACACTGCCACGCCCCGCGCGGTCCCCCCGCCGCCCGGCCGCGCGCAAGCCCCACAAGATGCGTCGCCCGCGAGTGTCGGAGGCCGCACGCACCAAACGAATGATAGGCGGTGCAACGAGCAGCTGTGTTGTGCGTCTCACCCACGTGGCGGCGCGCGGCACTGCGCGTCGCCTTCGAGGTGGAAGGACGTGCTTTGCGTCAAATGTGCCACGGAAAACGGCGATTGCGTGTGTTGGGAGAAGGGGCGAACGCTTCTTCTGCAGTGCGGCTACGTAATAAGGACGCCAACGGCCATACCATGTTGAATACACCGGTTCTCGTCCGATCACCGAAGTTAAGCAACATCGGGCCCGGTTAGTACTTGGATGGGTGACCGCCTGGGAACACCGGGTGCTGTTGGCTCTATCTCATTTTTTAACTTTTACGTCGCTACACCTGCCAGGCCTCTTTTTCGTACTAACTTTCAGGTGTGACATGGATGCTTCCACGAGCATTTTAAAGTACTGTACTAAACGAAAGACACGAAATTACAGTAGTGAACTCAGTTTGAGCAAGAATGCGCGGAGGAAGAGTGCTAGGAACTCGTTGGAAATAACGAAACACTACGAATCGACAGATGTGTCCTTGAAATGCGTCAGAGCCAACTGTTTTGTAGCAGTGCTAAATTCCAAAAACTAACTAAATACATAAATTAAAAAAAAAAAAAAATCAGCCGTTCTCGTCAGATCGACGAAGATAAGCAACAACGTTAGTATTCGGATCGGCGACCGCCTGGGAACTCTGGCTGTCTTCATTTTTTGTCGCTACCCCTGCCAGCCCTCTACTCATGCTACCTTTCTCGTGTGACAAAGATGCTTCCATACTGATTTTAAACTAGATGCGATATTAAGGAACTCCGTTTGAAGAAGAGTGTGCCAAGGAAGATTAGCAAAGTGTCTCTGCAAATAACGAAACAGTATGAAACGACAGAAATGTTGTGAAATACGTCAGGGCATATTGTTTTGTAGCAGTGCACATCTGCAAATTTGTAAACAAAAATTTATCTTTCGCCTCTAGAGGAGATGGATGCTTTGTTGAACCTGTGTCCTCTGTCCGTGTTTTCGCACCTTTCCACGGCACCTTCCCAGCGCAGCGCTGCTCTAGTAGCTCCCAACGGCCGCCCACGGCGTCTCGGACACGCCGGTCAGGCCCGCGGCCGTCTCGCAGATGTTTCTCGTGCTTGTGCGGTCATATGGACCGCGACCCGAGCGGCAGCGAGCGGCAGTCGGGACAAGTCGGGACGGAAGGGAAGGGAAGGGAAGGGGAGGGGAGGGGACAGGCGAGAACGCACCGCGCAAATTACACAAATATCTGAAAAGCGCGGCGCGTGTCAGGCAGGTGAGAAAGCTTCCGTCGGTCCAGCAGGACACTGCCACGCCCCGCGCGGTCCCCCCGCCGCCCGGCCGCGCGCAAGCCCCACAAGATGCGTCGCCCGCGAGTGTCGGAGGCCGCACGCACCAAACGAATGATAGGCGGTGCAACGAGCAGCTGTGTTGTGCGTCTCACCCACGTGGCGGCGCGCGGCACTGCGCGTCGCCTTCGAGGTGGAAGGACGTGCTTTGCGTCAAATGTGCCACGGAAAACGGCGATTGCGTGTGTTGGGAGAAGGGGCGAACGCTTCTTCTGCAGTGCGGCTACGTAATAAGGACGCCAACGGCCATACCATGTTGAATACACCGGTTCTCGTCCGATCACCGACGTTAAGCAACATCGGGCCCGGTTAGTACTTGGATGGGTGACCGCCTGGGAACACCGGGTGCTGTTGGCTCTATCTCATTTTTTAACTTTTACGTCGCTACACCTGCCAGGCCTCTTTTTCGTACTAACTTTCAGGTGTGACATGGATGCTTCCACGAGCATTTTAAAGTACTGTACTAAACGAAAGACACGAAATTACAGTAGTGAACTCAGTTTGAGCAAGAATGCGCGGAGGAAGAGTGCTAGGAACTCGTTGGAAATAACGAAACACTACGAATCGACAGATGTGTCCTTGAAATGCGTCAGAGCCAACTGTTTTGTAGCAGTGCTAAATTCCAAAAACTAACTAAATACATAAATTAAAAAAAAAAAAAAAATCAGCCGTTCTCGTCAGATCGACGAAGATAAGCAACAACGTTAGTATTCGGATCGGCGACCGCCTGGGAACTCTGGCTGTCTTCATTTTTTGTCGCTACCCCTGCCAGCCCTCTACTCATGCTACCTTTCTCGTGTGACAAAGATGCTTCCATACTGATTTTAAACTAGATGCGATATTAAGGAACTCCGTTTGAAGAAGAGTGTGCCAAGGAAGATTAGCAAAGTGTCTCTGCAAATAACGAAACAGTATGAAACGACAGAAATGTTGTGAAATACGTCAGGGCATATTGTTTTGTAGCAGTGCACATCTGCAAATTTGTAAACAAAAATTTATCTTTCGCCTCTAGAGGAGATGGATGCTTTGTTGAACCTGTGTCCTCTGTCCGTGTTTTCGCACCTTTCCACGGCACCTTCCCAGCGCAGCGCTGCTCTAGTAGCTCCCAACGGCCGCCCACGGCGTCTCGGACACGCCGGTCAGGCCCGCGGCCGTCTCGCAGATGTTTCTCGTGCTTGTGCGGTCATATGGACCGCGACCCGAGCGGCAGCGAGCGGCAGTCGGGACAAGTCGGGACGGAAGGGAAGGGAAGGGAAGGGGAGGGGAGGGGACAGGCGAGAACGCACCGCGCAAATTACACAAATATCTGAAAAGCGCGGCGCGTGTCAGGCAGGTGAGAAAGCTTCCGTCGGTCCAGCAGGACACTGCCACGCCCCGCGCGGTCCCCCCGCCGCCCGGCCGCGCGCAAGCCCCACAAGATGCGTCGCCCGCGAGTGTCGGAGGCCGCACGCACCAAACGAATGATAGGCGGTGCAACGAGCAGCTGTGTTGTGCGTCTCACCCACGTGGCGGCGCGCGGCACTGCGCGTCGCCTTCGAGGTGGAAGGACGTGCTTTGCGTCAAATGTGCCACGGAAAACGGCGATTGCGTGTGTTGGGAGAAGGGGCGAACGCTTCTTCTGCAGTGCGGCTACGTAATAAGGACGCCAACGGCCATACCATGTTGAATACACCGGTTCTCGTCCGATCACCGAAGTTAAGCAACATCGGGCCCGGTTAGTACTTGGATGGGTGACCGCCTGGGAACACCGGTATCATAGCCCACGCAGCAACAACGAGGAGACCCGCAGCCGTAATCTCTGTCGATTTCCATAAGGCTTTCGACAGGATCAGTCACCGGTACCTGCTGAAAACCATCGCACGCCTCGGATTCGGACCAAAATTCGGCAGAACAATCAGGAACGTCATCACAAATGCCACCTCAACCGTAACAATAAACGGATGGACTTCCAAGTCAATAAGACTGGGAAGATCCGTCAGGCAAGGATGTCCATTATCTATGGCTCTTTTTACAATAGCTCTCGATCCCCTACTTCGAAAACTAACAGCCGAAATCGGAGGATACACAATGGGAGCAACAAACATCGCATGTATGGCCTATGCTGACGACATGGGCATCTTCATTCAGAACGAGAACGAACTAGAAATAATCCAGCCTATCATGGAATCCTTCGAAAAGGCTTCAGGAGCAAAAACGAATCCGAGGAAGACAGTGCTACTACCAATAGGCAACGGCAGACTGCAACCAGCGAGACAGTGGTACCGAGTGACAAACAACCATAAAGCACTCGGAGTGGAACTACAGCAGTGCCCTCTGAAAATGGCAGCACAAAACTGGCGCAGCGTCTTGAACACGACGAGAGGGCTCGTGAGGACGCACGCGAACCGGAGCCTGACGCTGAGCCAAAGAGTGCAGCTGGTAAACGAAACGATCCTGTCGAAAGCGTGGTACATGGCCCAAATACTATGTGCTCCGACAGAAATTGCGCGAGCGATAGGAGGCGCGGCGTACTACCTGCTGTGGAGGCGGGAAATCTTCAAGGTCTCCCAGGCGACGTGTTTCCTGTCGAGGGATGAAGGCGGACTCGGACTGACGGACGTAAAAACAAAATGCGCGGCACTGCTCCTACACCGCGCGATGAAAATGGCGAATCAGAACAATAACAGTATAACGTCCAGCCTGATCCACGAATATAAACCTGAATCTGAAGAGGCTCCTGTAGACACTACGCACATACCATTCAAGTTGCGGCACATAAAACAGATGGCAATCGACAAAAGTTACATCACCGCGGTCGTTGCCAACCCACAACAAAGAACTGCGAGAAAGATCTACAGCGCTCTGAGGGGGAAGGCAAGAAAGTCCAAAATAGAGACGAGACTTCCAGATCACGACTGGCCACAGGTTTGGAAGAACGTCTCGGAACGGACACTTCCTGAGCACGCCAGGGACACGTGGTATAAAATCATCCACGAAACAGTACCAACAAACGAAAAACTGGCACGCATAAAGATGCGGGAATCCCCAAACTGCGAACTCTGCAACCAGACCGACACCATCGAGCATCGGTTTGGCTGCAGAGAGAGCGGGGAAATATGGGCGACAGCGAGAAGTATGATCGCCCACATCAACAGAACCGACGAGAGGGCGATACATGTCTCAGCTGTCACTGTCCCGGACGCGAAGCCTTTCCCCAACGCAAAACGCCTGGCCACAATGTGGATCACCGCCATGACGGCACACGCCATCGTCTCCAAACGGCAGATCGACAAGGCGCAGTTCCTCACGGACCTGTGGGAGGAACACAGGAGGGCCAAACAACGCGCAAAGTACCGAGAGACCTTCCAGAACTTCCTGCAGGTCCCGCTGGACGCCGCCTTCCGAGACGCCTTCAACACAACGTGACCGACGCCCTCCCATAACACCAACACCCCAGTCGCTGAGGACGTCGCCCACCGATCTCCCCAAATCCCCGACGTCAAGTGTGGTGCATTGCGAAAGTGTTGCGAAAACGCGCGCAAAGTGAAAGTGGGAACGTGTAGCAGTGCCAAAGTGAGAGTGACGTGTGCCATTCGTAGTCAAAAGTGATGATAGTCAAATACAGCAGGCAAAAGGAAATAATCAGCCATAAATTTAGTGTACCAAGAAAACAACAAAATATCAAACAGTGTATATCATGTCATTGTGTCCTCTCACTCATATTCTCTCTCTCCCTCTCGCTCTCTCCACTCAAGGTACGTCTATCCTTTCTCTTATCTTTTTGTTTTTTGTTTTTTTTTTTTTGTGTTTTTGATTTCTTGTTTTGTTGTGTTTTATTAATGTGCTGTATGTATGTATATATACATATACAGATGTATGTATATAAATTTCGGCCCATCATGTGCTTAAACGTAGCATGCCTCTTTGCCACCAACAAAATATTAACACTAGACATTCTCCACACCAAATTTCGTGTAAACTGTTGCGACCCAACTTAGGCAGTACACTAACAATCTCCTGCATTCACGATATTACCCACATAGATGCTCTGGTATATATTCCATATTCGCTTTAGCAAACTTGCCAAAATAGGCACACTTAAGTACCATAGATGAATACTACTTTCCTTTTTTTGTACTCTAAATTTAAGAAAAAAAAAATCAAAGTAACGTAAGTTAGTAATTAAAAAGACAAAACAACTGACAGTGAAAATGTAGCTGATGGACACTCAGTGGAAAGTTTTGTAACTCAACCAAAAGACTACTCAAAGAACAATCAAAACAGAAAACGACAAAATGAAAATAACCGATCAATAATCAAGCACTCCACTTCATGTAAAGACCTGTAATTGTTAAAAATTGTAAATAAAAGTTTATATACGTTACAAAAAAAAAAAAAGGTGCTGTTGGCTCTATCTCATTTTTTAACTTTTACGTCGCTACACCTGCCAGGCCTCTTTTTCGTACTAACTTTCAGGTGTGACATGGATGCTTCCACGAGCATTTTAAAGTACTGTACTAAACGAAAGACACGAAATTACAGTAGTGAACTCAGTTTGAGCAAGAATGCGCGGAGGAAGAGTGCTAGGAACTCGTTGGAAATAACGAAACACTACGAATCGACAGATGTGTCCTTGAAATGCGTCAGAGCCAACTGTTTTGTAGCAGTGCTAAATTCCAAAAACTAACTAAATACATAAATTAAAAAAAAAAAAAAATCAGCCGTTCTCGTCAGATCGACGAAGATAAGCAACAACGTTAGTATTCGGATCGGCGACCGCCTGGGAACTCTGGCTGTCTTCATTTTTTGCTTTTTTGTCGCTACCCCTGCCAGCCCTCTACTCATGCTACCTTTCTCGTGTGACAAAGATGCTTCCATACTGATTTTAAACTAGATGCGATATTAAGGAACTCCGTTTGAAGAAGAGTGTGCCAAGGAAGATTAGCAAAGTGTCTCTGCAAATAACGAAACAGTATGAAACGACAGAAATGTTGTGAAATACGTCAGGGCATATTGTTTTGTAGCAGTGCACATCTGCAAATTTGTAAACAAAAATTTATCTTTCGCCTCTAGAGGAGATGGATGCTTTGTTGAACCTGTGTCCTCTGTCCGTGTTTTCGCACCTTTCCACGGCACCTTCCCAGCGCAGCGCTGCTCTAGTAGCTCCCAACGGCCGCCCACGGCGTCTCGGACACGCCGGTCAGGCCCGCGGCCGTCTCGCAGATGTTTCTCGTGCTTGTGCGGTCATATGGACCGCGACCCGAGCGGCAGCGAGCGGCAGTCGGGACAAGTCGGGACGGAAGGGAAGGGAAGGGAAGGGGAGGGGAGGGGACAGGCGAGAACGCACCGCGCAAATTACACAAATATCTGAAAAGCGCGGCGCGTGTCAGGCAGGTGAGAAAGCTTCCGTCGGTCCAGCAGGACACTGCCACGCCCCGCGCGGTCCCCCCGCCGCCCGGCCGCGCGCAAGCCCCACAAGATGCGTCGCCCGCGAGTGTCGGAGGCCGCACGCACCAAACGAATGATAGGCGGTGCAACGAGCAGCTGTGTTGTGCGTCTCACCCACGTGGCGGCGCGCGGCACTGCGCGTCGCCTTCGAGGTGGAAGGACGTGCTTTGCGTCAAATGTGCCACGGAAAACGGCGATTGCGTGTGTTGGGAGAAGGGGCGAACGCTTCTTCTGCAGTGCGGCTACGTAATAAGGACGCCAACGGCCATACCATGTTGAATACACCGGTTCTCGTCCGATCACCGAAGTTAAGCAACATCGGGCCCGGTTAGTACTTGGATGGGTGACCGCCTGGGAACACCGGTATCATAGCCCACGCAGCAACAACGAGGAGACCCGCAGCCGTAATCTCTGTCGATTTCCATAAGGCTTTCGACAGGATCAGTCACCGGTACCTGCTGAAAACCATCGCACGCCTCGGATTCGGACCAAAATTCGGCAGAACAATCAGGAACGTCATCACAAATGCCACCTCAACCGTAACAATAAACGGATGGACTTCCAAGTCAATAAGACTGGGAAGATCCGTCAGGCAAGGATGTCCATTATCTATGGCTCTTTTTACAATAGCTCTCGATCCCCTACTTCGAAAACTAACAGCCGAAATCGGAGGATACACAATGGGAGCAACAAACATCGCATGTATGGCCTATGCTGACGACATGGGCATCTTCATTCAGAACGAGAACGAACTAGAAATAATCCAGCCTATCATGGAATCCTTCGAAAAGGCTTCAGGAGCAAAAACGAATCCGAGGAAGACAGTGCTACTACCAATAGGCAACGGCAGACTGCAACCAGCGAGACAGTGGTACCGAGTGACAAACAACCATAAAGCACTCGGAGTGGAACTACAGCAGTGCCCTCTGAAAATGGCAGCACAAAACTGGCGCAGCGTCTTGAACACGACGAGAGGGCTCGTGAGGACGCACGCGAACCGGAGCCTGACGCTGAGCCAAAGAGTGCAGCTGGTAAACGAAACGATCCTGTCGAAAGCGTGGTACATGGCCCAAATACTATGTGCTCCGACAGAAATTGCGCGAGCGATAGGAGGCGCGGCGTACTACCTGCTGTGGAGGCGGGAAATCTTCAAGGTCTCCCAGGCGACGTGTTTCCTGTCGAGGGATGAAGGCGGACTCGGACTGACGGACGTAAAAACAAAATGCGCGGCACTGCTCCTACACCGCGCGATGAAAATGGCGAATCAGAACAATAACAGTATAACGTCCAGCCTGATCCACGAATATAAACCTGAATCTGAAGAGGCTCCTGTAGACACTACGCACATACCATTCAAGTTGCGGCACATAAAACAGATGGCAATCGACAAAAGTTACATCACCGCGGTCGTTGCCAACCCACAACAAAGAACTGCGAGAAAGATCTACAGCGCTCTGAGGGGGAAGGCAAGAAAGTCCAAAATAGAGACGAGACTTCCAGATCACGACTGGCCACAGGTTTGGAAGAACGTCTCGGAACGGACACTTCCTGAGCACGCCAGGGACACGTGGTATAAAATCATCCACGAAACAGTACCAACAAACGAAAAACTGGCACGCATAAAGATGCGGGAATCCCCAAACTGCGAACTCTGCAACCAGACCGACACCATCGAGCATCGGTTTGGCTGCAGAGAGAGCGGGGAAATATGGGCGACAGCGAGAAGTATGATCGCCCACATCAACAGAACCGACGAGAGGGCGATACATGTCTCAGCTGTCACTGTCCCGGACGCGAAGCCTTTCCCCAACGCAAAACGCCTGGCCACAATGTGGATCACCGCCATGACGGCACACGCCATCGTCTCCAAACGGCAGATCGACAAGGCGCAGTTCCTCACGGACCTGTGGGAGGAACACAGGAGGGCCAAACAACGCGCAAAGTACCGAGAGACCTTCCAGAACTTCCTGCAGGTCCCGCTGGACGCCGCCTTCCGAGACGCCTTCAACACAACGTGACCGACGCCCTCCCATAACACCAACACCCCAGTCGCTGAGGACGTCGCCCACCGATCTCCCCAAATCCCCGACGTCAAGTGTGGTGCATTGCGAAAGTGTTGCGAAAACGCGCGCAAAGTGAAAGTGGGAACGTGTAGCAGTGCCAAAGTGAGAGTGACGTGTGCCATTCGTAGTCAAAAGTGATGATAGTCAAATACAGCAGGCAAAAGGAAATAATCAGCCATAAATTTAGTGTACCAAGAAAACAACAAAATATCAAACAGTGTATATCATGTCATTGTGTCCTCTCACTCATATTCTCTCTCTCCCTCTCGCTCTCTCCACTCAAGGTACGTCTATCCTTTCTCTTATCTTTTTGTTTTTTGTTTTTTTTTTTGTGTTTTTGATTTCTTGTTTTGTTGTGTTTTATTAATGTGCTGTATGTATGTATATATACATATACAGATGTATGTATATAAATTTCGGCCCATCATGTGCTTAAACGTAGCATGCCTCTTTGCCACCAACAAAATATTAACACTAGACATTCTCCACACCAAATTTCGTGTAAACTGTTGCGACCCAACTTAGGCAGTACACTAACAATCTCCTGCATTCACGATATTACCCACATAGATGCTCTGGTATATATTCCATATTCGCTTTAGCAAACTTGCCAAAATAGGCACACTTAAGTACCATAGATGAATACTACTTTCCTTTTTTTGTACTCTAAATTTAAGAAAAAAAAAATCAAAGTAACGTAAGTTAGTAATTAAAAAGACAAAACAACTGACAGTGAAAATGTAGCTGATGGACACTCAGTGGAAAGTTTTGTAACTCAACCAAAAGACTACTCAAAGAACAATCAAAACAGAAAACGACAAAATGAAAATAACCGATCAATAATCAAGCACTCCACTTCATGTAAAGACCTGTAATTGTTAAAAATTGTAAATAAAAGTTTATATACGTTACAAAAAAAAAAAAAGGTGCTGTTGGCTCTATCTCATTTTTTAACTTTTACGTCGCTACACCTGCCAGGCCTCTTTTTCGTACTAACTTTCAGGTGTGACATGGATGCTTCCACGAGCATTTTAAAGTACTGTACTAAACGAAAGACACGAAATTACAGTAGTGAACTCAGTTTGAGCAAGAATGCGCGGAGGAAGAGTGCTAGGAACTCGTTGGAAATAACGAAACACTACGAATCGACAGATGTGTCCTTGAAATGCGTCAGAGCCAACTGTTTTGTAGCAGTGCTAAATTCCAAAAACTAACTAAATACATAAATTAAAAAAAAAAAAAAATCAGCCGTTCTCGTCAGATCGACGAAGATAAGCAACAACGTTAGTATTCGGATCGGCGACCGCCTGGGAACTCTGGCTGTCTTCATTTTTTGCTTTTTTGTCGCTACCCCTGCCAGCCCTCTACTCATGCTACCTTTCTCGTGTGACAAAGATGCTTCCATACTGATTTTAAACTAGATGCGATATTAAGGAACTCCGTTTGAAGAAGAGTGTGCCAAGGAAGATTAGCAAAGTGTCTCTGCAAATAACGAAACAGTATGAAACGACAGAAATGTTGTGAAATACGTCAGGGCATATTGTTTTGTAGCAGTGCACATCTGCAAATTTGTAAACAAAAATTTATCTTTCGCCTCTAGAGGAGATGGATGCTTTGTTGAACCTGTGTCCTCTGTCCGTGTTTTCGCACCTTTCCACGGCACCTTCCCAGCGCAGCGCTGCTCTAGTAGCTCCCAACGGCCGCCCACGGCGTCTCGGACACGCCGGTCAGGCCCGCGGCCGTCTCGCAGATGTTTCTCGTGCTTGTGCGGTCATATGGACCGCGACCCGAGCGGCAGCGAGCGGCAGTCGGGACAAGTCGGGACGGAAGGGGAGGGGACAGGCGAGAACGCACCGCGCAAATTACACAAATATCTGAAAAGCGCGGCGCGTGTCAGGCAGGTGAGAAAGCTTCCGTCGGTCCAGCAGGACACTGCCACGCCCCGCGCGGTCCCCCCGCCGCCCGGCCGCGCGCAAGCCCCACAAGATGCGTCGCCCGCGAGTGTCGGAGGCCGCACGCACCAAACGAATGATAGGCGGTGCAACGAGCAGCTGTGTTGTGCGTCTCACCCACGTGGCGGCGCGCGGCACTGCGCGTCGCCTTCGAGGTGGAAGGACGTGCTTTGCGTCAAATGTGCCACGGAAAACGGCGATTGCGTGTGTTGGGAGAAGGGGCGAACGCTTCTTCTGCAGTGCGGCTACGTAATAAGGACGCCAACGGCCATACCATGTTGAATACACCGGTTCTCGTCCGATCACCGAAGTTAAGCAACATCGGGCCCGGTTAGTACTTGGATGGGTGACCGCCTGGGAACACCGGGTGCTGTTGGCTCTATCTCATTTTTTAACTTTTACGTCGCTACACCTGCCAGGCCTCTTTTTCGTACTAACTTTCAGGTGTGACATGGATGCTTCCACGAGCATTTTAAAGTACTGTACTAAACGAAAGACACGAAATTACAGTAGTGAACTCAGTTTGAGCAAGAATGCGCGGAGGAAGAGTGCTAGGAACTCGTTGGAAATAACGAAACACTACGAATCGACAGATGTGTCCTTGAAATGCGTCAGAGCCAACTGTTTTGTAGCAGTGCTAAATTCCAAAAACTAACTAAATACATAAATTAAAAAAAAAAAAAAATCAGCCGTTCTCGTCAGATCGACGAAGATAAGCAACAACGTTAGTATTCGGATCGGCGACCGCCTGGGAACTCTGGCTGTCTTCATTTTTTGTCGCTACCCCTGCCAGCCCTCTACTCATGCTACCTTTCTCGTGTGACAAAGATGCTTCCATACTGATTTTAAACTAGATGCGATATTAAGGAACTCCGTTTGAAGAAGAGTGTGCCAAGGAAGATTAGCAAAGTGTCTCTGCAAATAACGAAACAGTATGAAACGACAGAAATGTTGTGAAATACGTCAGGGCATATTGTTTTGTAGCAGTGCACATCTGCAAATTTGTAAACAAAAATTTATCTTTCGCCTCTAGAGGAGATGGATGCTTTGTTGAACCTGTGTCCTCTGTCCGTGTTTTCGCACCTTTCCACGGCACCTTCCCAGCGCAGCGCTGCTCTAGTAGCTCCCAACGGCCGCCCACGGCGTCTCGGACACGCCGGTCAGGCCCGCGGCCGTCTCGCAGATGTTTCTCGTGCTTGTGCGGTCATATGGACCGCGACCCGAGCGGCAGCGAGCGGCAGTCGAGCAAAGTCGGGACAAGTCGGGACGGAAGGGGAGGGGACAGGCGAGAACGCACCGCGCAAATTACACAAATATCTGAAAAGCGCGGCGCGTGTCAGGCAGGTGAGAAAGCTTCCGTCGGTCCAGCAGGACACTGCCACGCCCCGCGCGGTCCCCCCGCCGCCCGGCCGCGCGCAAGCCCCACAAGATGCGTCGCCCGCGAGTGTCGGAGGCCGCACGCACCAAACGAATGATAGGCGGTGCAACGAGCAGCTGTGTTGTGCGTCTCACCCACGTGGCGGCGCGCGGCACTGCGCGTCGCCTTCGAGGTGGAAGGACGTGCTTTGCGTCAAATGTGCCACGGAAAACGGCGATTGCGTGTGTTGGGAGAAGGGGCGAACGCTTCTTCTGCAGTGCGGCTACGTAATAAGGACGCCAACGGCCATACCATGTTGAATACACCGGTTCTCGTCCGATCACCGAAGTTAAGCAACATCGGGCCCGGTTAGTACTTGGATGGGTGACCGCCTGGGAACACCGGTATCATAGCCCACGCAGCAACAACGAGGAGACCCGCAGCCGTAATCTCTGTCGATTTCCATAAGGCTTTCGACAGGATCAGTCACCGGTACCTGCTGAAAACCATCGCACGCCTCGGATTCGGACCAAAATTCGGCAGAACAATCAGGAACGTCATCACAAATGCCACCTCAACCGTAACAATAAACGGATGGACTTCCAAGTCAATAAGACTGGGAAGATCCGTCAGGCAAGGATGTCCATTATCTATGGCTCTTTTTACAATAGCTCTCGATCCCCTACTTCGAAAACTAACAGCCGAAATCGGAGGATACACAATGGGAGCAACAAACATCGCATGTATGGCCTATGCTGACGACATGGGCATCTTCATTCAGAACGAGAACGAACTAGAAATAATCCAGCCTATCATGGAATCCTTCGAAAAGGCTTCAGGAGCAAAAACGAATCCGAGGAAGACAGTGCTACTACCAATAGGCAACGGCAGACTGCAACCAGCGAGACAGTGGTACCGAGTGACAAACAACCATAAAGCACTCGGAGTGGAACTACAGCAGTGCCCTCTGAAAATGGCAGCACAAAACTGGCGCAGCGTCTTGAACACGACGAGAGGGCTCGTGAGGACGCACGCGAACCGGAGCCTGACGCTGAGCCAAAGAGTGCAGCTGGTAAACGAAACGATCCTGTCGAAAGCGTGGTACATGGCCCAAATACTATGTGCTCCGACAGAAATTGCGCGAGCGATAGGAGGCGCGGCGTACTACCTGCTGTGGAGGCGGGAAATCTTCAAGGTCTCCCAGGCGACGTGTTTCCTGTCGAGGGATGAAGGCGGACTCGGACTGACGGACGTAAAAACAAAATGCGCGGCACTGCTCCTACACCGCGCGATGAAAATGGCGAATCAGAACAATAACAGTATAACGTCCAGCCTGATCCACGAATATAAACCTGAATCTGAAGAGGCTCCTGTAGACACTACGCACATACCATTCAAGTTGCGGCACATAAAACAGATGGCAATCGACAAAAGTTACATCACCGCGGTCGTTGCCAACCCACAACAAAGAACTGCGAGAAAGATCTACAGCGCTCTGAGGGGGAAGGCAAGAAAGTCCAAAATAGAGACGAGACTTCCAGATCACGACTGGCCACAGGTTTGGAAGAACGTCTCGGAACGGACACTTCCTGAGCACGCCAGGGACACGTGGTATAAAATCATCCACGAAACAGTACCAACAAACGAAAAACTGGCACGCATAAAGATGCGGGAATCCCCAAACTGCGAACTCTGCAACCAGACCGACACCATCGAGCATCGGTTTGGCTGCAGAGAGAGCGGGGAAATATGGGCGACAGCGAGAAGTATGATCGCCCACATCAACAGAACCGACGAGAGGGCGATACATGTCTCAGCTGTCACTGTCCCGGACGCGAAGCCTTTCCCCAACGCAAAACGCCTGGCCACAATGTGGATCACCGCCATGACGGCACACGCCATCGTCTCCAAACGGCAGATCGACAAGGCGCAGTTCCTCACGGACCTGTGGGAGGAACACAGGAGGGCCAAACAACGCGCAAAGTACCGAGAGACCTTCCAGAACTTCCTGCAGGTCCCGCTGGACGCCGCCTTCCGAGACGCCTTCAACACAACGTGACCGACGCCCTCCCATAACACCAACACCCCAGTCGCTGAGGACGTCGCCCACCGATCTCCCCAAATCCCCGACGTCAAGTGTGGTGCATTGCGAAAGTGTTGCGAAAACGCGCGCAAAGTGAAAGTGGGAACGTGTAGCAGTGCCAAAGTGAGAGTGACGTGTGCCATTCGTAGTCAAAAGTGATGATAGTCAAATACAGCAGGCAAAAGGAAATAATCAGCCATAAATTTAGTGTACCAAGAAAACAACAAAATATCAAACAGTGTATATCATGTCATTGTGTCCTCTCACTCATATTCTCTCTCTCCCTCTCGCTCTCTCCACTCAAGGTACGTCTATCCTTTCTCTTATCTTTTTGTTTTTTGTTTTTTTTTTTTGTGTTTTTGATTTCTTGTTTTGTTGTGTTTTATTAATGTGCTGTATGTATGTATATATACATATACAGATGTATGTATATAAATTTCGGCCCATCATGTGCTTAAACGTAGCATGCCTCTTTGCCACCAACAAAATATTAACACTAGACATTCTTCACACCAAATTTCGTGTAAACTGTTGCGACCCAACTTAGGCAGTACACTAACAATCTCCTGCATTCACGATATTACCCACATAGATGCTCTGGTATATATTCCATATTCGCTTTAGCAAACTTGCCAAAATAGGCACACTTAAGTACCATAGATGAATACTACTTTCCTTTTTTTGTACTCTAAATTTAAGAAAAAAAAAATCAAAGTAACGTAAGTTAGTAATTAAAAAGACAAAACAACTGACAGTGAAAATGTAGCTGATGGACACTCAGTGGAAAGTTTTGTAACTCAACCAAAAGACTACTCAAAGAACAATCAAAACAGAAAACGACAAAATGAAAATAACCGATCAATAATCAAGCACTCCACTTCATGTAAAGACCTGTAATTGTTAAAAATTGTAAATAAAAGTTTATATACGTTACAAAAAAAAAAAAGGTGCTGTTGGCTCTATCTCATTTTTTAACTTTTACGTCGCTACACCTGCCAGGCCTCTTTTTCGTACTAACTTTCAGGTGTGACATGGATGCTTCCACGAGCATTTTAAAGTACTGTACTAAACGAAAGACACGAAATTACAGTAGTGAACTCAGTTTGAGCAAGAATGCGCGGAGGAAGAGTGCTAGGAACTCGTTGGAAATAACGAAACACTACGAATCGACAGATGTGTCCTTGAAATGCGTCAGAGCCAACTGTTTTGTAGCAGTGCTAAATTCCAAAAACTAACTAAATACATAAATTAAAAAAAAAAAAAAAATCAGCCGTTCTCGTCAGATCGACGAAGATAAGCAACAACGTTAGTATTCGGATCGGCGACCGCCTGGGAACTCTGGCTGTCTTCATTTTTTGCTTTTTTGTCGCTACCCCTGCCAGCCCTCTACTCATGCTACCTTTCTCGTGTGACAAAGATGCTTCCATACTGATTTTAAACTAGATGCGATATTAAGGAACTCCGTTTGAAGAAGAGTGTGCCAAGGAAGATTAGCAAAGTGTCTCTGCAAATAACGAAACAGTATGAAACGACAGAAATGTTGTGAAATACGTCAGGGCATATTGTTTTGTAGCAGTGCACATCTGCAAATTTGTAAACAAAAATTTATCTTTCGCCTCTAGAGGAGATGGATGCTTTGTTGAACCTGTGTCCTCTGTCCGTGTTTTCGCACCTTTCCACGGCACCTTCCCAGCGCAGCGCTGCTCTAGTAGCTCCCAACGGCCGCCCACGGCGTCTCGGACACGCCGGTCAGGCCCGCGGCCGTCTCGCAGATGTTTCTCGTGCTTGTGCGGTCATATGGACCGCGACCCGAGCGGCAGCGAGCGGCAGTCGAGCAAAGTCGGGACAAGTCGGGACGGAAGGGGAGGGGACAGGCGAGAACGCACCGCGCAAATTACACAAATATCTGAAAAGCGCGGCGCGTGTCAGGCAGGTGAGAAAGCTTCCGTCGGTCCAGCAGGACACTGCCACGCCCCGCGCGGTCCCCCCGCCGCCCGGCCGCGCGCAAGCCCCACAAGATGCGTCGCCCGCGAGTGTCGGAGGCCGCACGCACCACACGAATGATAGGCGGTGCAACGAGCAGCTGTGTTGTGCGTCTCACCCACGTGGCGGCGCGCGGCACTGCGCGTCGCCTTCGAGGTGGAAGGACGTGCTTTGCGTCAAATGTGCCACGGAAAACGGCGATTGCGTGTGTTGGGAGAAGGGGCGAACGCTTCTTCTGCAGTGCGGCTACGTAATAAGGACGCCAACGGCCATACCATGTTGAATACACCGGTTCTCGTCCGATCACCGAAGTTAAGCAACATCGGGCCCGGTTAGTACTTGGATGGGTGACCGCCTGGGAACACCGGGTGCTGTTGGCTCTATCTCATTTTTTAACTTTTACGTCGCTACACCTGCCAGGCCTCTTTTTCGTACTAACTTTCAGGTGTGACATGGATGCTTCCACGAGCATTTTAAAGTACTGTACTAAACGAAAGACACGAAATTACAGTAGTGAACTCAGTTTGAGCAAGAATGCGCGGAGGAAGAGTGCTAGGAACTCGTTGGAAATAACGAAACACTACGAATCGACAGATGTGTCCTTGAAATGCGTCAGAGCCAACTGTTTTGTAGCAGTGCTAAATTCCAAAAACTAACTAAATACATAAATTAAAAAAAAAAAAAAATCAGCCGTTCTCGTCAGATCGACGAAGATAAGCAACAACGTTAGTATTCGGATCGGCGACCGCCTGGGAACTCTGGCTGTCTTCATTTTTTGTCGCTACCCCTGCCAGCCCTCTACTCATGCTACCTTTCTCGTGTGACAAAGATGCTTCCATACTGATTTTAAACTAGATGCGATATTAAGGAACTCCGTTTGAAGAAGAGTGTGCCAAGGAAGATTAGCAAAGTGTCTCTGCAAATAACGAAACAGTATGAAACGACAGAAATGTTGTGAAATACGTCAGGGCATATTGTTTTGTAGCAGTGCACATCTGCAAATTTGTAAACAAAAATTTATCTTTCGCCTCTAGAGGAGATGGATGCTTTGTTGAACCTGTGTCCTCTGTCCGTGTTTTCGCACCTTTCCACGGCACCTTCCCAGCGCAGCGCTGCTCTAGTAGCTCCCAACGGCCGCCCACGGCGTCTCGGACACGCCGGTCAGGCCCGCGGCCGTCTCGCAGATGTTTCTCGTGCTTGTGCGGTCATATGGACCGCGACCCGAGCGGCAGCGAGCGGCAGTCGGGACAAGTCGGGACGGAAGGGAAGGGAAGGGAAGGGGAGGGGAGGGGACAGGCGAGAACGCACCGCGCAAATTACACAAATATCTGAAAAGCGCGGCGCGTGTCAGGCAGGTGAGAAAGCTTCCGTCGGTCCAGCAGGACACTGCCACGCCCCGCGCGGTCCCCCCGCCGCCCGGCCGCGCGCAAGCCCCACAAGATGCGTCGCCCGCGAGTGTCGGAGGCCGCACGCACCAAACGAATGATAGGCGGTGCAACGAGCAGCTGTGTTGTGCGTCTCACCCACGTGGCGGCGCGCGGCACTGCGCGTCGCCTTCGAGGTGGAAGGACGTGCTTTGCGTCAAATGTGCCACGGAAAACGGCGATTGCGTGTGTTGGGAGAAGGGGCGAACGCTTCTTCTGCAGTGCGGCTACGTAATAAGGACGCCAACGGCCATACCATGTTGAATACACCGGTTCTCGTCCGATCACCGAAGTTAAGCAACATCGGGCCCGGTTAGTACTTGGATGGGTGACCGCCTGGGAACACCGGTATCATAGCCCACGCAGCAACAACGAGGAGACCCGCAGCCGTAATCTCTGTCGATTTCCATAAGGCTTTCGACAGGATCAGTCACCGGTACCTGCTGAAAACCATCGCACGCCTCGGATTCGGACCAAAATTCGGCAGAACAATCAGGAACGTCATCACAAATGCCACCTCAACCGTAACAATAAACGGATGGATTTCCAAGTCAATAAGACTGGGAAGATCCGTCAGGCAAGGATGTCCATTATCTATGGCTCTTTTTACAATAGCTCTCGATCCCCTACTTCGAAAACTAACAGCCGAAATCGGAGGATACACAATGGGAGCAACAAACATCGCATGTATGGCCTATGCTGACGACATGGGCATCTTCATTCAGAACGAGAACGAACTAGAAATAATCCAGCCTATCATGGAATCCTTCGAAAAGGCTTCAGGAGCAAAAACGAATCCGAGGAAGACAGTGCTACTACCAATAGGCAACGGCAGACTGCAACCAGCGAGACAGTGGTACCGAGTGACAAACAACCATAAAGCACTCGGAGTGGAACTACAGCAGTGCCCTCTGAAAATGGCAGCACAAAACTGGCGCAGCGTCTTGAACACGACGAGAGGGCTCGTGAGGACGCACGCGAACCGGAGCCTGACGCTGAGCCAAAGAGTGCAGCTGGTAAACGAAACGATCCTGTCGAAAGCGTGGTACATGGCCCAAATACTATGTGCTCCGACAGAAATTGCGCGAGCGATAGGAGGCGCGGCGTACTACCTGCTGTGGAGGCGGGAAATCTTCAAGGTCTCCCAGGCGACGTGTTTCCTGTCGAGGGATGAAGGCGGACTCGGACTGACGGACGTAAAAACAAAATGCGCGGCACTGCTCCTACACCGCGCGATGAAAATGGCGAATCAGAACAATAACAGTATAACGTCCAGCCTGATCCACGAATATAAACCTGAATCTGAAGAGGCTCCTGTAGACACTACGCACATACCATTCAAGTTGCGGCACATAAAACAGATGGCAATCGACAAAAGTTACATCACCGCGGTCGTTGCCAACCCACAACAAAGAACTGCGAGAAAGATCTACAGCGCTCTGAGGGGGAAGGCAAGAAAGTCCAAAATAGAGACGAGACTTCCAGATCACGACTGGCCACAGGTTTGGAAGAACGTCTCGGAACGGACACTTCCTGAGCACGCCAGGGACACGTGGTATAAAATCATCCACGAAACAGTACCAACAAACGAAAAACTGGCACGCATAAAGATGCGGGAATCCCCAAACTGCGAACTCTGCAACCAGACCGACACCATCGAGCATCGGTTTGGCTGCAGAGAGAGCGGGGAAATATGGGCGACAGCGAGAAGTATGATCGCCCACATCAACAGAACCGACGAGAGGGCGATACATGTCTCAGCTGTCACTGTCCCGGACGCGAAGCCTTTCCCCAACGCAAAACGCCTGGCCACAATGTGGATCACCGCCATGACGGCACACGCCATCGTCTCCAAACGGCAGATCGACAAGGCGCAGTTCCTCACGGACCTGTGGGAGGAACACAGGAGGGCCAAACAACGCGCAAAGTACCGAGAGACCTTCCAGAACTTCCTGCAGGTCCCGCTGGACGCCGCCTTCCGAGACGCCTTCAACACAACGTGACCGACGCCCTCCCATAACACCAACACCCCAGTCGCTGAGGACGTCGCCCACCGATCTCCCCAAATCCCCGACGTCAAGTGTGGTGCATTGCGAAAGTGTTGCGAAAACGCGCGCAAAGTGAAAGTGGGAACGTGTAGCAGTGCCAAAGTGAGAGTGACGTGTGCCATTCGTAGTCAAAAGTGATGATAGTCAAATACAGCAGGCAAAAGGAAATAATCAGCCATAAATTTAGTGTACCAAGAAAACAACAAAATATCAAACAGTGTATATCATGTCATTGTGTCCTCTCACTCATATTCTCTCTCTCCCTCTCGCTCTCTCCACTCAAGGTACGTCTATCCTTTCTCTTATCTTTTTGTTTTTTGTTTTTTTTTTTGTGTTTTTGATTTCTTGTTTTGTTGTGTTTTATTAATGTGCTGTATGTATGTATATATACATATACAGATGTATGTATATAAATTTCGGCCCATCATGTGCTTAAACGTAGCATGCCTCTTTGCCACCAACAAAATATTAACACTAGACATTCTTCACACCAAATTTCGTGTAAACTGTTGCGACCCAACTTAGGCAGTACACTAACAATCTCCTGCATTCACGATATTACCCACATAGATGCTCTGGTATATATTCCATATTCGCTTTAGCAAACTTGCCAAAATAGGCACACTTAAGTACCATAGATGAATACTACTTTCCTTTTTTTGTACTCTAAATTTAAGAAAAAAAAAATCAAAGTAACGTAAGTTAGTAATTAAAAAGACAAAACAACTGACAGTGAAAATGTAGCTGATGGACACTCAGTGGAAAGTTTTGTAACTCAACCAAAAGACTACTCAAAGAACAATCAAAACAGAAAACGACAAAATGAAAATAACCGATCAATAATCAAGCACTCCACTTCATGTAAAGACCTGTAATTGTTAAAAATTGTAAATAAAAGTTTATATACGTTACAAAAAAAAAAAAAAAGGTGCTGTTGGCTCTATCTCATTTTTTAACTTTTACGTCGCTACACCTGCCAGGCCTCTTTTTCGTACTAACTTTCAGGTGTGACATGGATGCTTCCACGAGCATTTTAAAGTACTGTACTAAACGAAAGACACGAAATTACAGTAGTGAACTCAGTTTGAGCAAGAATGCGCGGAGGAAGAGTGCTAGGAACTCGTTGGAAATAACGAAACACTACGAATCGACAGATGTGTCCTTGAAATGCGTCAGAGCCAACTGTTTTGTAGCAGTGCTAAATTCCAAAAACTAACTAAATACATAAATTAAAAAAAAAAAAAAAATCAGCCGTTCTCGTCAGATCGACGAAGATAAGCAACAACGTTAGTATTCGGATCGGCGACCGCCTGGGAACTCTGGCTGTCTTCATTTTTTGCTTTTTTGTCGCTACCCCTGCCAGCCCTCTACTCATGCTACCTTTCTCGTGTGACAAAGATGCTTCCATACTGATTTTAAACTAGATGCGATATTAAGGAACTCCGTTTGAAGAAGAGTGTGCCAAGGAAGATTAGCAAAGTGTCTCTGCAAATAACGAAACAGTATGAAACGACAGAAATGTTGTGAAATACGTCAGGGCATATTGTTTTGTAGCAGTGCACATCTGCAAATTTGTAAACAAAAATTTATCTTTCGCCTCTAGAGGAGATGGATGCTTTGTTGAACCTGTGTCCTCTGTCCGTGTTTTCGCACCTTTCCACGGCACCTTCCCAGCGCAGCGCTGCTCTAGTAGCTCCCAACGGCCGCCCACGGCGTCTCGGACACGCCGGTCAGGCCCGCGGCCGTCTCGCAGATGTTTCTCGTGCTTGTGCGGTCATATGGACCGCGACCCGAGCGGCAGCGAGCGGCAGTCGAGCAAAGTCGGGACAAGTCGGGACGGAAGGGGAGGGGACAGGCGAGAACGCACCGCGCAAATTACACAAATATCTGAAAAGCGCGGCGCGTGTCAGGCAGGTGAGAAAGCTTCCGTCGGTCCAGCAGGACACTGCCACGCCCCGCGCGGTCCCCCCGCCGCCCGGCCGCGCGCAAGCCCCACAAGATGCGTCGCCCGCGAGTGTCGGAGGCCGCACGCACCACACGAATGATAGGCGGTGCAACGAGCAGCTGTGTTGTGCGTCTCACCCACGTGGCGGCGCGCGGCACTGCGCGTCGCCTTCGAGGTGGAAGGACGTGCTTTGCGTCAAATGTGCCACGGAAAACGGCGATTGCGTGTGTTGGGAGAAGGGGCGAACGCTTCTTCTGCAGTGCGGCTACGTAATAAGGACGCCAACGGCCATACCATGTTGAATACACCGGTTCTCGTCCGATCACCGAAGTTAAGCAACATCGGGCCCGGTTAGTACTTGGATGGGTGACCGCCTGGGAACACCGGGTGCTGTTGGCTCTATCTCATTTTTTAACTTTTACGTCGCTACACCTGCCAGGCCTCTTTTTCGTACTAACTTTCAGGTGTGACATGGATGCTTCCACGAGCATTTTAAAGTACTGTACTAAACGAAAGACACGAAATTACAGTAGTGAACTCAGTTTGAGCAAGAATGCGCGGAGGAAGAGTGCTAGGAACTCGTTGGAAATAACGAAACACTACGAATCGACAGATGTGTCCTTGAAATGCGTCAGAGCCAACTGTTTTGTAGCAGTGCTAAATTCCAAAAACTAACTAAATACATAAATTAAAAAAAAAAAAAAATCAGCCGTTCTCGTCAGATCGACGAAGATAAGCAACAACGTTAGTATTCGGATCGGCGACCGCCTGGGAACTCTGGCTGTCTTCATTTTTTGTCGCTACCCCTGCCAGCCCTCTACTCATGCTACCTTTCTCGTGTGACAAAGATGCTTCCATACTGATTTTAAACTAGATGCGATATTAAGGAACTCCGTTTGAAGAAGAGTGTGCCAAGGAAGATTAGCAAAGTGTCTCTGCAAATAACGAAACAGTATGAAACGACAGAAATGTTGTGAAATACGTCAGGGCATATTGTTTTGTAGCAGTGCACATCTGCAAATTTGTAAACAAAAATTTATCTTTCGCCTCTAGAGGAGATGGATGCTTTGTTGAACCTGTGTCCTCTGTCCGTGTTTTCGCACCTTTCCACGGCACCTTCCCAGCGCAGCGCTGCTCTAGTAGCTCCCAACGGCCGCCCACGGCGTCTCGGACACGCCGGTCAGGCCCGCGGCCGTCTCGCAGATGTTTCTCGTGCTTGTGCGGTCATATGGACCGCGACCCGAGCGGCAGCGAGCGGCAGTCGGGACAAGTCGGGACGGAAGGGAAGGGAAGGGAAGGGGAGGGGAGGGGACAGGCGAGAACGCACCGCGCAAATTACACAAATATCTGAAAAGCGCGGCGCGTGTCAGGCAGGTGAGAAAGCTTCCGTCGGTCCAGCAGGACACTGCCACGCCCCGCGCGGTCCCCCCGCCGCCCGGCCGCGCGCAAGCCCCACAAGATGCGTCGCCCGCGAGTGTCGGAGGCCGCACGCACCAAACGAATGATAGGCGGTGCAACGAGCAGCTGTGTTGTGCGTCTCACCCACGTGGCGGCGCGCGGCACTGCGCGTCGCCTTCGAGGTGGAAGGACGTGCTTTGCGTCAAATGTGCCACGGAAAACGGCGATTGCGTGTGTTGGGAGAAGGGGCGAACGCTTCTTCTGCAGTGCGGCTACGTAATAAGGACGCCAACGGCCATACCATGTTGAATACACCGGTTCTCGTCCGATCACCGAAGTTAAGCAACATCGGGCCCGGTTAGTACTTGGATGGGTGACCGCCTGGGAACACCGGTATCATAGCCCACGCAGCAACAACGAGGAGACCCGCAGCCGTAATCTCTGTCGATTTCCATAAGGCTTTCGACAGGATCAGTCACCGGTACCTGCTGAAAACCATCGCACGCCTCGGATTCGGACCAAAATTCGGCAGAACAATCAGGAACGTCATCACAAATGCCACCTCAACCGTAACAATAAACGGATGGACTTCCAAGTCAATAAGACTGGGAAGATCCGTCAGGCAAGGATGTCCATTATCTATGGCTCTTTTTACAATAGCTCTCGATCCCCTACTTCGAAAACTAACAGCCGAAATCGGAGGATACACAATGGGAGCAACAAACATCGCATGTATGGCCTATGCTGACGACATGGGCATCTTCATTCAGAACGAGAACGAACTAGAAATAATCCAGCCTATCATGGAATCCTTCGAAAAGGCTTCAGGAGCAAAAACGAATCCGAGGAAGACAGTGCTACTACCAATAGGCAACGGCAGACTGCAACCAGCGAGACAGTGGTACCGAGTGACAAACAACCATAAAGCACTCGGAGTGGAACTACAGCAGTGCCCTCTGAAAATGGCAGCACAAAACTGGCGCAGCGTCTTGAACACGACGAGAGGGCTCGTGAGGACGCACGCGAACCGGAGCCTGACGCTGAGCCAAAGAGTGCAGCTGGTAAACGAAACGATCCTGTCGAAAGCGTGGTACATGGCCCAAATACTATGTGCTCCGACAGAAATTGCGCGAGCGATAGGAGGCGCGGCGTACTACCTGCTGTGGAGGCGGGAAATCTTCAAGGTCTCCCAGGCGACGTGTTTCCTGTCGAGGGATGAAGGCGGACTCGGACTGACGGACGTAAAAACAAAATGCGCGGCACTGCTCCTACACCGCGCGATGAAAATGGCGAATCAGAACAATAACAGTATAACGTCCAGCCTGATCCACGAATATAAACCTGAATCTGAAGAGGCTCCTGTAGACACTACGCACATACCATTCAAGTTGCGGCACATAAAACAGATGGCAATCGACAAAAGTTACATCACCGCGGTCGTTGCCAACCCACAACAAAGAACTGCGAGAAAGATCTACAGCGCTCTGAGGGGGAAGGCAAGAAAGTCCAAAATAGAGACGAGACTTCCAGATCACGACTGGCCACAGGTTTGGAAGAACGTCTCGGAACGGACACTTCCTGAGCACGCCAGGGACACGTGGTATAAAATCATCCACGAAACAGTACCAACAAACGAAAAACTGGCACGCATAAAGATGCGGGAATCCCCAAACTGCGAACTCTGCAACCAGACCGACACCATCGAGCATCGGTTTGGCTGCAGAGAGAGCGGGGAAATATGGGCGACAGCGAGAAGTATGATCGCCCACATCAACAGAACCGACGAGAGGGCGATACATGTCTCAGCTGTCACTGTCCCGGACGCGAAGCCTTTCCCCAACGCAAAACGCCTGGCCACAATGTGGATCACCGCCATGACGGCACACGCCATCGTCTCCAAACGGCAGATCGACAAGGCGCAGTTCCTCACGGACCTGTGGGAGGAACACAGGAGGGCCAAACAACGCGCAAAGTACCGAGAGACCTTCCAGAACTTCCTGCAGGTCCCGCTGGACGCCGCCTTCCGAGACGCCTTCAACACAACGTGACCGACGCCCTCCCATAACACCAACACCCCAGTCGCTGAGGACGTCGCCCACCGATCTCCCCAAATCCCCGACGTCAAGTGTGGTGCATTGCGAAAGTGTTGCGAAAACGCGCGCAAAGTGAAAGTGGGAACGTGTAGCAGTGCCAAAGTGAGAGTGACGTGTGCCATTCGTAGTCAAAAGTGATGATAGTCAAATACAGCAGGCAAAAGGAAATAATCAGCCATAAATTTAGTGTACCAAGAAAACAACAAAATATCAAACAGTGTATATCATGTCATTGTGTCCTCTCACTCATATTCTCTCTCTCCCTCTCGCTCTCTCCACTCAAGGTACGTCTATCCTTTCTCTTATCTTTTTGTTTTTTGTTTTTTTTTTTGTGTTTTTGATTTCTTGTTTTGTTGTGTTTTATTAATGTGCTGTATGTATGTATATATACATATACAGATGTATGTATATAAATTTCGGCCCATCATGTGCTTAAACGTAGCATGCCTCTTTGCCACCAACAAAATATTAACACTAGACATTCTTCACACCAAATTTCGTGTAAACTGTTGCGACCCAACTTAGGCAGTACACTAACAATCTCCTGCATTCACGATATTACCCACATAGATGCTCTGGTATATATTCCATATTCGCTTTAGCAAACTTGCCAAAATAGGCACACTTAAGTACCATAGATGAATACTACTTTCCTTTTTTTGTACTCTAAATTTAAGAAAAAAAAATCAAAGTAACGTAAGTTAGTAATTAAAAAGACAAAACAACTGACAGTGAAAATGTAGCTGATGGACACTCAGTGGAAAGTTTTGTAACTCAACCAAAAGACTACTCAAAGAACAATCAAAACAGAAAACGACAAAATGAAAATAACCGATCAATAATCAAGCACTCCACTTCATGTAAAGACCTGTAATTGTTAAAAATTGTAAATAAAAGTTTATATACGTTACAAAAAAAAAAAAGGTGCTGTTGGCTCTATCTCATTTTTTAACTTTTACGTCGCTACACCTGCCAGGCCTCTTTTTCGTACTAACTTTCAGGTGTGACATGGATGCTTCCACGAGCATTTTAAAGTACTGTACTAAACGAAAGACACGAAATTACAGTAGTGAACTCAGTTTGAGCAAGAATGCGCGGAGGAAGAGTGCTAGGAACTCGTTGGAAATAACGAAACACTACGAATCGACAGATGTGTCCTTGAAATGCGTCAGAGCCAACTGTTTTGTAGCAGTGCTAAATTCCAAAAACTAACTAAATACATAAATTAAAAAAAAAAAAAAAATCAGCCGTTCTCGTCAGATCGACGAAGATAAGCAACAACGTTAGTATTCGGATCGGCGACCGCCTGGGAACTCTGGCTGTCTTCATTTTTTGTCGCTACCCCTGCCAGCCCTCTACTCATGCTACCTTTCTCGTGTGACAAAGATGCTTCCATACTGATTTTAAACTAGATGCGATATTAAGGAACTCCGTTTGAAGAAGAGTGTGCCAAGGAAGATTAGCAAAGTGTCTCTGCAAATAACGAAACAGTATGAAACGACAGAAATGTTGTGAAATACGTCAGGGCATATTGTTTTGTAGCAGTGCACATCTGCAAATTTGTAAACAAAAATTTATCTTTCGCCTCTAGAGGAGATGGATGCTTTGTTGAACCTGTGTCCTCTGTCCGTGTTTTCGCACCTTTCCACGGCACCTTCCCAGCGCAGCGCTGCTCTAGTAGCTCCCAACGGCCGCCCACGGCGTCTCGGACACGCCGGTCAGGCCCGCGGCCGTCTCGCAGATGTTTCTCGTGCTTGTGCGGTCATATGGACCGCGACCCGAGCGGCAGCGAGCGGCAGTCGGGACAAGTCGGGACGGAAGGGAAGGGAAGGGAAGGGGAGGGGAGGGGACAGGCGAGAACGCACCGCGCAAATTACACAAATATCTGAAAAGCGCGGCGCGTGTCAGGCAGGTGAGAAAGCTTCCGTCGGTCCAGCAGGACACTGCCACGCCCCGCGCGGTCCCCCCGCCGCCCGGCCGCGCGCAAGCCCCACAAGATGCGTCGCCCGCGAGTGTCGGAGGCCGCACGCACCAAACGAATGATAGGCGGTGCAACGAGCAGCTGTGTTGTGCGTCTCACCCACGTGGCGGCGCGCGGCACTGCGCGTCGCCTTCGAGGTGGAAGGACGTGCTTTGCGTCAAATGTGCCACGGAAAACGGCGATTGCGTGTGTTGGGAGAAGGGGCGAACGCTTCTTCTGCAGTGCGGCTACGTAATAAGGACGCCAACGGCCATACCATGTTGAATACACCGGTTCTCGTCCGATCACCGAAGTTAAGCAACATCGGGCCCGGTTAGTACTTGGATGGGTGACCGCCTGGGAACACCGGTATCATAGCCCACGCAGCAACAACGAGGAGACCCGCAGCCGTAATCTCTGTCGATTTCCATAAGGCTTTCGACAGGATCAGTCACCGGTACCTGCTGAAAACCATCGCACGCCTCGGATTCGGACCAAAATTCGGCAGAACAATCAGGAACGTCATCACAAATGCCACCTCAACCGTAACAATAAACGGATGGACTTCCAAGTCAATAAGACTGGGAAGATCCGTCAGGCAAGGATGTCCATTATCTATGGCTCTTTTTACAATAGCTCTCGATCCCCTACTTCGAAAACTAACAGCCGAAATCGGAGGATACACAATGGGAGCAACAAACATCGCATGTATGGCCTATGCTGACGACATGGGCATCTTCATTCAGAACGAGAACGAACTAGAAATAATCCAGCCTATCATGGAATCCTTCGAAAAGGCTTCAGGAGCAAAAACGAATCCGAGGAAGACAGTGCTACTACCAATAGGCAACGGCAGACTGCAACCAGCGAGACAGTGGTACCGAGTGACAAACAACCATAAAGCACTCGGAGTGGAACTACAGCAGTGCCCTCTGAAAATGGCAGCACAAAACTGGCGCAGCGTCTTGAACACGACGAGAGGGCTCGTGAGGACGCACGCGAACCGGAGCCTGACGCTGAGCCAAAGAGTGCAGCTGGTAAACGAAACGATCCTGTCGAAAGCGTGGTACATGGCCCAAATACTATGTGCTCCGACAGAAATTGCGCGAGCGATAGGAGGCGCGGCGTACTACCTGCTGTGGAGGCGGGAAATCTTCAAGGTCTCCCAGGCGACGTGTTTCCTGTCGAGGGATGAAGGCGGACTCGGACTGACGGACGTAAAAACAAAATGCGCGGCACTGCTCCTACACCGCGCGATGAAAATGGCGAATCAGAACAATAACAGTATAACGTCCAGCCTGATCCACGAATATAAACCTGAATCTGAAGAGGCTCCTGTAGACACTACGCACATACCATTCAAGTTGCGGCACATAAAACAGATGGCAATCGACAAAAGTTACATCACCGCGGTCGTTGCCAACCCACAACAAAGAACTGCGAGAAAGATCTACAGCGCTCTGAGGGGGAAGGCAAGAAAGTCCAAAATAGAGACGAGACTTCCAGATCACGACTGGCCACAGGTTTGGAAGAACGTCTCGGAACGGACACTTCCTGAGCACGCCAGGGACACGTGGTATAAAATCATCCACGAAACAGTACCAACAAACGAAAAACTGGCACGCATAAAGATGCGGGAATCCCCAAACTGCGAACTCTGCAACCAGACCGACACCATCGAGCATCGGTTTGGCTGCAGAGAGAGCGGGAAAATATGGGCGACAGCGAGAAGTATGATCGCCCACATCAACAGAACCGACGAGAGGGCGATACATGTCTCAGCTGTCACTGTCCCGGACGCGAAGCCTTTCCCCAACGCAAAACGCCTGGCCACAATGTGGATCACCGCCATGACGGCACACGCCATCGTCTCCAAACGGCAGATCGACAAGGCGCAGTTCCTCACGGACCTGTGGGAGGAACACAGGAGGGCCAAACAACGCGCAAAGTACCGAGAGACCTTCCAGAACTTCCTGCAGGTCCCGCTGGACGCCGCCTTCCGAGACGCCTTCAACACAACGTGACCGACGCCCTCCCATAACACCAACACCCCAGTCGCTGAGGACGTCGCCCACCGATCTCCCCAAATCCCCGACGTCAAGTGTGGTGCATTGCGAAAGTGTTGCGAAAACGCGCGCAAAGTGAAAGTGGGAACGTGTAGCAGTGCCAAAGTGAGAGTGACGTGTGCCATTCGTAGTCAAAAGTGATGATAGTCAAATACAGCAGGCAAAAGGAAATAATCAGCCATAAATTTAGTGTACCAAGAAAACAACAAAATATCAAACAGTGTATATCATGTCATTGTGTCCTCTCACTCATATTCTCTCTCTCCCTCTCGCTCTCTCCACTCAAGGTACGTCTATCCTTTCTCTTATCTTTTTGTTTTTTTTTTTTTTTTGTGTTTTTGATTTCTTGTTTTGTTGTGTTTTATTAATGTGCTGTATGTATGTATATATACATATACAGATGTATGTATATAAATTTCGGCCCATCATGTGCTTAAACGTAGCATGCCTCTTTGCCACCAACAAAATATTAACACTAGACATTCTTCACACCAAATTTCGTGTAAACTGTTGCGACCCAACTTAGGCAGTACACTAACAATCTCCTGCATTCACGATATTACCCACATAGATGCTCTGGTATATATTCCATATTCGCTTTAGCAAACTTGCCAAAATAGGCACACTTAAGTACCATAGATGAATACTACTTTCCTTTTTTTGTACTCTAAATTTAAGAAAAAAAAAATCAAAGTAACGTAAGTTAGTAATTAAAAAGACAAAACAACTGACAGTGAAAATGTAGCTGATGGACACTCAGTGGAAAGTTTTGTAACTCAACCAAAAGACTACTCAAAGAACAATCAAAACAGAAAACGACAAAATGAAAATAACCGATCAATAATCAAGCACTCCACTTCATGTAAAGACCTGTAATTGTTAAAAATTGTAAATAAAAGTTTATATACGTTACAAAAAAAAAAAAAGGTGCTGTTGGCTCTATCTCATTTTTTAACTTTTACGTCGCTACACCTGCCAGGCCTCTTTTTCGTACTAACTTTCAGGTGTGACATGGATGCTTCCACGAGCATTTTAAAGTACTGTACTAAACGAAAGACACGAAATTACAGTAGTGAACTCAGTTTGAGCAAGAATGCGCGGAGGAAGAGTGCTAGGAACTCGTTGGAAATAACGAAACACTACGAATCGACAGATGTGTCCTTGAAATGCGTCAGAGCCAACTGTTTTGTAGCAGTGCTAAATTCCAAAAACTAACTAAATACATAAATTAAAAAAAAAAAAAAAATCAGCCGTTCTCGTCAGATCGACGAAGATAAGCAACAACGTTAGTATTCGGATCGGCGACCGCCTGGGAACTCTGGCTGTCTTCATTTTTTGCTTTTTTGTCGCTACCCCTGCCAGCCCTCTACTCATGCTACCTTTCTCGTGTGACAAAGATGCTTCCATACTGATTTTAAACTAGATGCGATATTAAGGAACTCCGTTTGAAGAAGAGTGTGCCAAGGAAGATTAGCAAAGTGTCTCTGCAAATAACGAAACAGTATGAAACGACAGAAATGTTGTGAAATACGTCAGGGCATATTGTTTTGTAGCAGTGCACATCTGCAAATTTGTAAACAAAAATTTATCTTTCGCCTCTAGAGGAGATGGATGCTTTGTTGAACCTGTGTCCTCTGTCCGTGTTTTCGCACCTTTCCACGGCACCTTCCCAGCGCAGCGCTGCTCTAGTAGCTCCCAACGGCCGCCCACGGCGTCTCGGACACGCCGGTCAGGCCCGCGGCCGTCTCGCAGATGTTTCTCGTGCTTGTGCGGTCATATGGACCGCGACCCGAGCGGCAGCGAGCGGCAGTCGGGACAAGTCGGGACGGAAGGGAAGGGAAGGGAAGGGGAGGGGAGGGGACAGGCGAGAACGCACCGCGCAAATTACACAAATATCTGAAAAGCGCGGCGCGTGTCAGGCAGGTGAGAAAGCTTCCGTCGGTCCAGCAGGACACTGCCACGCCCCGCGCGGTCCCCCCGCCGCCCGGCCGCGCGCAAGCCCCACAAGATGCGTCGCCCGCGAGTGTCGGAGGCCGCACGCACCAAACGAATGATAGGCGGTGCAACGAGCAGCTGTGTTGTGCGTCTCACCCACGTGGCGGCGCGCGGCACTGCGCGTCGCCTTCGAGGTGGAAGGACGTGCTTTGCGTCAAATGTGCCACGGAAAACGGCGATTGCGTGTGTTGGGAGAAGGGGCGAACGCTTCTTCTGCAGTGCGGCTACGTAATAAGGACGCCAACGGCCATACCATGTTGAATACACCGGTTCTCGTCCGATCACCGAAGTTAAGCAACATCGGGCCCGGTTAGTACTTGGATGGGTGACCGCCTGGGAACACCGGTATCATAGCCCACGCAGCAACAACGAGGAGACCCGCAGCCGTAATCTCTGTCGATTTCCATAAGGCTTTCGACAGGATCAGTCACCGGTACCTGCTGAAAACCATCGCACGCCTCGGATTCGGACCAAAATTCGGCAGAACAATCAGGAACGTCATCACAAATGCCACCTCAACCGTAACAATAAACGGATGGACTTCCAAGTCAATAAGACTGGGAAGATCCGTCAGGCAAGGATGTCCATTATCTATGGCTCTTTTTACAATAGCTCTCGATCCCCTACTTCGAAAACTAACAGCCGAAATCGGAGGATACACAATGGGAGCAACAAACATCGCATGTATGGCCTATGCTGACGACATGGGCATCTTCATTCAGAACGAGAACGAACTAGAAATAATCCAGCCTATCATGGAATCCTTCGAAAAGGCTTCAGGAGCAAAAACGAATCCGAGGAAGACAGTGCTACTACCAATAGGCAACGGCAGACTGCAACCAGCGAGACAGTGGTACCGAGTGACAAACAACCATAAAGCACTCGGAGTGGAACTACAGCAGTGCCCTCTGAAAATGGCAGCACAAAACTGGCGCAGCGTCTTGAACACGACGAGAGGGCTCGTGAGGACGCACGCGAACCGGAGCCTGACGCTGAGCCAAAGAGTGCAGCTGGTAAACGAAACGATCCTGTCGAAAGCGTGGTACATGGCCCAAATACTATGTGCTCCGACAGAAATTGCGCGAGCGATAGGAGGCGCGGCGTACTACCTGCTGTGGAGGCGGGAAATCTTCAAGGTCTCCCAGGCGACGTGTTTCCTGTCGAGGGATGAAGGCGGACTCGGACTGACGGACGTAAAAACAAAATGCGCGGCACTGCTCCTACACCGCGCGATGAAAATGGCGAATCAGAACAATAACAGTATAACGTCCAGCCTGATCCACGAATATAAACCTGAATCTGAAGAGGCTCCTGTAGACACTACGCACATACCATTCAAGTTGCGGCACATAAAACAGATGGCAATCGACAAAAGTTACATCACCGCGGTCGTTGCCAACCCACAACAAAGAACTGCGAGAAAGATCTACAGCGCTCTGAGGGGGAAGGCAAGAAAGTCCAAAATAGAGACGAGACTTCCAGATCACGACTGGCCACAGGTTTGGAAGAACGTCTCGGAACGGACACTTCCTGAGCACGCCAGGGACACGTGGTATAAAATCATCCACGAAACAGTACCAACAAACGAAAAACTGGCACGCATAAAGATGCGGGAATCCCCAAACTGCGAACTCTGCAACCAGACCGACACCATCGAGCATCGGTTTGGCTGCAGAGAGAGCGGGGAAATATGGGCGACAGCGAGAAGTATGATCGCCCACATCAACAGAACCGACGAGAGGGCGATACATGTCTCAGCTGTCACTGTCCCGGACGCGAAGCCTTTCCCCAACGCAAAACGCCTGGCCACAATGTGGATCACCGCCATGACGGCACACGCCATCGTCTCCAAACGGCAGATCGACAAGGCGCAGTTCCTCACGGACCTGTGGGAGGAACACAGGAGGGCCAAACAACGCGCAAAGTACCGAGAGACCTTCCAGAACTTCCTGCAGGTCCCGCTGGACGCCGCCTTCCGAGACGCCTTCAACACAACGTGACCGACGCCCTCCCATAACACCAACACCCCAGTCGCTGAGGACGTCGCCCACCGATCTCCCCAAATCCCCGACGTCAAGTGTGGTGCATTGCGAAAGTGTTGCGAAAACGCGCGCAAAGTGAAAGTGGGAACGTGTAGCAGTGCCAAAGTGAGAGTGACGTGTGCCATTCGTAGTCAAAAGTGATGATAGTCAAATACAGCAGGCAAAAGGAAATAATCAGCCATAAATTTAGTGTACCAAGAAAACAACAAAATATCAAACAGTGTATATCATGTCATTGTGTCCTCTCACTCATATTCTCTCTCTCCCTCTCGCTCTCTCCACTCAAGGTACGTCTATCCTTTCTCTTATCTTTTTGTTTTTTGTTTTTTTTTTTGTGTTTTTGATTTCTTGTTTTGTTGTGTTTTATTAATGTGCTGTATGTATGTATATATACATATACAGATGTATGTATATAAATTTCGGCCCATCATGTGCTTAAACGTAGCATGCCTCTTTGCCACCAACAAAATATTAACACTAGACATTCTTCACACCAAATTTCGTGTAAACTGTTGCGACCCAACTTAGGCAGTACACTAACAATCTCCTGCATTCACGATATTACCCACATAGATGCTCTGGTATATATTCCATATTCGCTTTAGCAAACTTGCCAAAATAGGCACACTTAAGTACCATAGATGAATACTACTTTCCTTTTTTTGTACTCTAAATTTAAGAAAAAAAAAATCAAAGTAACGTAAGTTAGTAATTAAAAAGACAAAACAACTGACAGTGAAAATGTAGCTGATGGACACTCAGTGGAAAGTTTTGTAACTCAACCAAAAGACTACTCAAAGAACAATCAAAACAGAAAACGACAAAATGAAAATAACCGATCAATAATCAAGCACTCCACTTCATGTAAAGACCTGTAATTGTTAAAAATTGTAAATAAAAGTTTATATACGTTACAAAAAAAAAAAAGGTGCTGTTGGCTCTATCTCATTTTTTAACTTTTACGTCGCTACACCTGCCAGGCCTCTTTTTCGTACTAACTTTCAGGTGTGACATGGATGCTTCCACGAGCATTTTAAAGTACTGTACTAAACGAAAGACACGAAATTACAGTAGTGAACTCAGTTTGAGCAAGAATGCGCGGAGGAAGAGTGCTAGGAACTCGTTGGAAATAACGAAACACTACGAATCGACAGATGTGTCCTTGAAATGCGTCAGAGCCAACTGTTTTGTAGCAGTGCTAAATTCCAAAAACTAACTAAATACATAAATTAAAAAAAAAAAAAAAATCAGCCGTTCTCGTCAGATCGACGAAGATAAGCAACAACGTTAGTATTCGGATCGGCGACCGCCTGGGAACTCTGGCTGTCTTCATTTTTTGTCGCTACCCCTGCCAGCCCTCTACTCATGCTACCTTTCTCGTGTGACAAAGATGCTTCCATACTGATTTTAAACTAGATGCGATATTAAGGAACTCCGTTTGAAGAAGAGTGTGCCAAGGAAGATTAGCAAAGTGTCTCTGCAAATAACGAAACAGTATGAAACGACAGAAATGTTGTGAAATACGTCAGGGCATATTGTTTTGTAGCAGTGCACATCTGCAAATTTGTAAACAAAAATTTATCTTTCGCCTCTAGAGGAGATGGATGCTTTGTTGAACCTGTGTCCTCTGTCCGTGTTTTCGCACCTTTCCACGGCACCTTCCCAGCGCAGCGCTGCTCTAGTAGCTCCCAACGGCCGCCCACGGCGTCTCGGACACGCCGGTCAGGCCCGCGGCCGTCTCGCAGATGTTTCTCGTGCTTGTGCGGTCATATGGACCGCGACCCGAGCGGCAGCGAGCGGCAGTCGGGACAAGTCGGGACGGAAGGGAAGGGAAGGGAAGGGGAGGGGAGGGGACAGGCGAGAACGCACCGCGCAAATTACACAAATATCTGAAAAGCGCGGCGCGTGTCAGGCAGGTGAGAAAGCTTCCGTCGGTCCAGCAGGACACTGCCACGCCCCGCGCGGTCCCCCCGCCGCCCGGCCGCGCGCAAGCCCCACAAGATGCGTCGCCCGCGAGTGTCGGAGGCCGCACGCACCAAACGAATGATAGGCGGTGCAACGAGCAGCTGTGTTGTGCGTCTCACCCACGTGGCGGCGCGCGGCACTGCGCGTCGCCTTCGAGGTGGAAGGACGTGCTTTGCGTCAAATGTGCCACGGAAAACGGCGATTGCGTGTGTTGGGAGAAGGGGCGAACGCTTCTTCTGCAGTGCGGCTACGTAATAAGGACGCCAACGGCCATACCATGTTGAATACACCGGTTCTCGTCCGATCACCGAAGTTAAGCAACATCGGGCCCGGTTAGTACTTGGATGGGTGACCGCCTGGGAACACCGGTATCATAGCCCACGCAGCAACAACGAGGAGACCCGCAGCCGTAATCTCTGTCGATTTCCATAAGGCTTTCGACAGGATCAGTCACCGGTACCTGCTGAAAACCATCGCACGCCTCGGATTCGGACCAAAATTCGGCAGAACAATCAGGAACGTCATCACAAATGCCACCTCAACCGTAACAATAAACGGATGGACTTCCAAGTCAATAAGACTGGGAAGATCCGTCAGGCAAGGATGTCCATTATCTATGGCTCTTTTTACAATAGCTCTCGATCCCCTACTTCGAAAACTAACAGCCGAAATCGGAGGATACACAATGGGAGCAACAAACATCGCATGTATGGCCTATGCTGACGACATGGGCATCTTCATTCAGAACGAGAACGAACTAGAAATAATCCAGCCTATCATGGAATCCTTCGAAAAGGCTTCAGGAGCAAAAACGAATCCGAGGAAGACAGTGCTACTACCAATAGGCAACGGCAGACTGCAACCAGCGAGACAGTGGTACCGAGTGACAAACAACCATAAAGCACTCGGAGTGGAACTACAGCAGTGCCCTCTGAAAATGGCAGCACAAAACTGGCGCAGCGTCTTGAACACGACGAGAGGGCTCGTGAGGACGCACGCGAACCGGAGCCTGACGCTGAGCCAAAGAGTGCAGCTGGTAAACGAAACGATCCTGTCGAAAGCGTGGTACATGGCCCAAATACTATGTGCTCCGACAGAAATTGCGCGAGCGATAGGAGGCGCGGCGTACTACCTGCTGTGGAGGCGGGAAATCTTCAAGGTCTCCCAGGCGACGTGTTTCCTGTCGAGGGATGAAGGCGGACTCGGACTGACGGACGTAAAAACAAAATGCGCGGCACTGCTCCTACACCGCGCGATGAAAATGGCGAATCAGAACAATAACAGTATAACGTCCAGCCTGATCCACGAATATAAACCTGAATCTGAAGAGGCTCCTGTAGACACTACGCACATACCATTCAAGTTGCGGCACATAAAACAGATGGCAATCGACAAAAGTTACATCACCGCGGTCGTTGCCAACCCACAACAAAGAACTGCGAGAAAGATCTACAGCGCTCTGAGGGGGAAGGCAAGAAAGTCCAAAATAGAGACGAGACTTCCAGATCACGACTGGCCACAGGTTTGGAAGAACGTCTCGGAACGGACACTTCCTGAGCACGCCAGGGACACGTGGTATAAAATCATCCACGAAACAGTACCAACAAACGAAAAACTGGCACGCATAAAGATGCGGGAATCCCCAAACTGCGAACTCTGCAACCAGACCGACACCATCGAGCATCGGTTTGGCTGCAGAGAGAGCGGGGAAATATGGGCGACAGCGAGAAGTATGATCGCCCACATCAACAGAACCGACGAGAGGGCGATACATGTCTCAGCTGTCACTGTCCCGGACGCGAAGCCTTTCCCCAACGCAAAACGCCTGGCCACAATGTGGATCACCGCCATGACGGCACACGCCATCGTCTCCAAACGGCAGATCGACAAGGCGCAGTTCCTCACGGACCTGTGGGAGGAACACAGGAGGGCCAAACAACGCGCAAAGTACCGAGAGACCTTCCAGAACTTCCTGCAGGTCCCGCTGGACGCCGCCTTCCGAGACGCCTTCAACACAACGTGACCGACGCCCTCCCATAACACCAACACCCCAGTCGCTGAGGACGTCGCCCACCGATCTCCCCAAATCCCCGACGTCAAGTGTGGTGCATTGCGAAAGTGTTGCGAAAACGCGCGCAAAGTGAAAGTGGGAACGTGTAGCAGTGCCAAAGTGAGAGTGACGTGTGCCATTCGTAGTCAAAAGTGATGATAGTCAAATACAGCAGGCAAAAGGAAATAATCAGCCATAAATTTAGTGTACCAAGAAAACAACAAAATATCAAACAGTGTATATCATGTCATTGTGTCCTCTCACTCATATTCTCTCTCTCCCTCTCGCTCTCTCCACTCAAGGTACGTCTATCCTTTCTCTTATCTTTTTGTTTTTTGTTTTTTTTTTTTGTGTTTTTGATTTCTTGTTTTGTTGTGTTTTATTAATGTGCTGTATGTATGTATATATACATATACAGATGTATGTATATAAATTTCGGCCCATCATGTGCTTAAACGTAGCATGCCTCTTTGCCACCAACAAAATATTAACACTAGACATTCTTCACACCAAATTTCGTGTAAACTGTTGCGACCCAACTTAGGCAGTACACTAACAATCTGCTGCATTCACGATATTACCCACATAGATGCTCTGGTATATATTCCATATTCGCTTTAGCAAACTTGCCAAAATAGGCACACTTAAGTACCATAGATGAATACTACTTTCCTTTTTTTGTACTCTAAATTTAAGAAAAAAAAATCAAAGTAACGTAAGTTAGTAATTAAAAAGACAAAACAACTGACAGTGAAAATGTAGCTGATGGACACTCAGTGGAAAGTTTTGTAACTCAACCAAAAGACTACTCAAAGAACAATCAAAACAGAAAACGACAAAATGAAAATAACCGATCAATAATCAAGCACTCCACTTCATGTAAAGACCTGTAATTGTTAAAAATTGTAAATAAAAGTTTATATACGTTACAAAAAAAAAAAGGTGCTGTTGGCTCTATCTCATTTTTTAACTTTTACGTCGCTACACCTGCCAGGCCTCTTTTTCGTACTAACTTTCAGGTGTGACATGGATGCTTCCACGAGCATTTTAAAGTACTGTACTAAACGAAAGACACGAAATTACAGTAGTGAACTCAGTTTGAGCAAGAATGCGCGGAGGAAGAGTGCTAGGAACTCGTTGGAAATAACGAAACACTACGAATCGACAGATGTGTCCTTGAAATGCGTCAGAGCCAACTGTTTTGTAGCAGTGCTAAATTCCAAAAACTAACTAAATACATAAATTAAAAAAAAAAAAAAAAATCAGCCGTTCTCGTCAGATCGACGAAGATAAGCAACAACGTTAGTATTCGGATCGGCGACCGCCTGGGAACTCTGGCTGTCTTCATTTTTTGCTTTTTTGTCGCTACCCCTGCCAGCCCTCTACTCATGCTACCTTTCTCGTGTGACAAAGATGCTTCCATACTGATTTTAAACTAGATGCGATATTAAGGAACTCCGTTTGAAGAAGAGTGTGCCAAGGAAGATTAGCAAAGTGTCTCTGCAAATAACGAAACAGTATGAAACGACAGAAATGTTGTGAAATACGTCAGGGCATATTGTTTTGTAGCAGTGCACATCTGCAAATTTGTAAACAAAAATTTATCTTTCGCCTCTAGAGGAGATGGATGCTTTGTTGAACCTGTGTCCTCTGTCCGTGTTTTCGCACCTTTCCACGGCACCTTCCCAGCGCAGCGCTGCTCTAGTAGCTCCCAACGGCCGCCCACGGCGTCTCGGACACGCCGGTCAGGCCCGCGGCCGTCTCGCAGATGTTTCTCGTGCTTGTGCGGTCATATGGACCGCGACCCGAGCGGCAGCGAGCGGCAGTCGAGCAAAGTCGGGACAAGTCGGGACGGAAGGGGAGGGGACAGGCGAGAACGCACCGCGCAAATTACACAAATATCTGAAAAGCGCGGCGCGTGTCAGGCAGGTGAGAAAGCTTCCGTCGGTCCAGCAGGACACTGCCACGCCCCGCGCGGTCCCCCCGCCGCCCGGCCGCGCGCAAGCCCCACAAGATGCGTCGCCCGCGAGTGTCGGAGGCCGCACGCACCAAACGAATGATAGGCGGTGCAACGAGCAGCTGTGTTGTGCGTCTCACCCACGTGGCGGCGCGCGGCACTGCGCGTCGCCTTCGAGGTGGAAGGACGTGCTTTGCGTCAAATGTGCCACGGAAAACGGCGATTGCGTGTGTTGGGAGAAGGGGCGAACGCTTCTTCTGCAGTGCGGCTACGTAATAAGGACGCCAACGGCCATACCATGTTGAATACACCGGTTCTCGTCCGATCACCGAAGTTAAGCAACATCGGGCCCGGTTAGTACTTGGATGGGTGACCGCCTGGGAACACCGGGTGCTGTTGGCTCTATCTCATTTTTTAACTTTTACGTCGCTACACCTGCCAGGCCTCTTTTTCGTACTAACTTTCAGGTGTGACATGGATGCTTCCACGAGCATTTTAAAGTACTGTACTAAACGAAAGACACGAAATTACAGTAGTGAACTCAGTTTGAGCAAGAATGCGCGGAGGAAGAGTGCTAGGAACTCGTTGGAAATAACGAAACACTACGAATCGACAGATGTGTCCTTGAAATGCGTCAGAGCCAACTGTTTTGTAGCAGTGCTAAATTCCAAAAACTAACTAAATACATAAATTAAAAAAAAAAAAAAAATCAGCCGTTCTCGTCAGATCGACGAAGATAAGCAACAACGTTAGTATTCGGATCGGCGACCGCCTGGGAACTCTGGCTGTCTTCATTTTTTGTCGCTACCCCTGCCAGCCCTCTACTCATGCTACCTTTCTCGTGTGACAAAGATGCTTCCATACTGATTTTAAACTAGATGCGATATTAAGGAACTCCGTTTGAAGAAGAGTGTGCCAAGGAAGATTAGCAAAGTGTCTCTGCAAATAACGAAACAGTATGAAACGACAGAAATGTTGTGAAATACGTCAGGGCATATTGTTTTGTAGCAGTGCACATCTGCAAATTTGTAAACAAAAATTTATCTTTCGCCTCTAGAGGAGATGGATGCTTTGTTGAACCTGTGTCCTCTGTCCGTGTTTTCGCACCTTTCCACGGCACCTTCCCAGCGCAGCGCTGCTCTAGTAGCTCCCAACGGCCGCCCACGGCGTCTCGGACACGCCGGTCAGGCCCGCGGCCGTCTCGCAGATGTTTCTCGTGCTTGTGCGGTCATATGGACCGCGACCCGAGCGGCAGCGAGCGGCAGTCGGGACAAGTCGGGACGGAAGGGAAGGGAAGGGAAGGGGAGGGGAGGGGACAGGCGAGAACGCACCGCGCAAATTACACAAATATCTGAAAAGCGCGGCGCGTGTCAGGCAGGTGAGAAAGCTTCCGTCGGTCCAGCAGGACACTGCCACGCCCCGCGCGGTCCCCCCGCCGCCCGGCCGCGCGCAAGCCCCACAAGATGCGTCGCCCGCGAGTGTCGGAGGCCGCACGCACCAAACGAATGATAGGCGGTGCAACGAGCAGCTGTGTTGTGCGTCTCACCCACGTGGCGGCGCGCGGCACTGCGCGTCGCCTTCGAGGTGGAAGGACGTGCTTTGCGTCAAATGTGCCACGGAAAACGGCGATTGCGTGTGTTGGGAGAAGGGGCGAACGCTTCTTCTGCAGTGCGGCTACGTAATAAGGACGCCAACGGCCATACCATGTTGAATACACCGGTTCTCGTCCGATCACCGAAGTTAAGCAACATCGGGCCCGGTTAGTACTTGGATGGGTGACCGCCTGGGAACACCGGTATCATAGCCCACGCAGCAACAACGAGGAGACCCGCAGCCGTAATCTCTGTCGATTTCCATAAGGCTTTCGACAGGATCAGTCACCGGTACCTGCTGAAAACCATCGCACGCCTCGGATTCGGACCAAAATTCGGCAGAACAATCAGGAACGTCATCACAAATGCCACCTCAACCGTAACAATAAACGGATGGACTTCCAAGTCAATAAGACTGGGAAGATCCGTCAGGCAAGGATGTCCATTATCTATGGCTCTTTTTACAATAGCTCTCGATCCCCTACTTCGAAAACTAACAGCCGAAATCGGAGGATACACAATGGGAGCAACAAACATCGCATGTATGGCCTATGCTGACGACATGGGCATCTTCATTCAGAACGAGAACGAACTAGAAATAATCCAGCCTATCATGGAATCCTTCGAAAAGGCTTCAGGAGCAAAAACGAATCCGAGGAAGACAGTGCTACTACCAATAGGCAACGGCAGACTGCAACCAGCGAGACAGTGGTACCGAGTGACAAACAACCATAAAGCACTCGGAGTGGAACTACAGCAGTGCCCTCTGAAAATGGCAGCACAAAACTGGCGCAGCGTCTTGAACACGACGAGAGGGCTCGTGAGGACGCACGCGAACCGGAGCCTGACGCTGAGCCAAAGAGTGCAGCTGGTAAACGAAACGATCCTGTCGAAAGCGTGGTACATGGCCCAAATACTATGTGCTCCGACAGAAATTGCGCGAGCGATAGGAGGCGCGGCGTACTACCTGCTGTGGAGGCGGGAAATCTTCAAGGTCTCCCAGGCGACGTGTTTCCTGTCGAGGGATGAAGGCGGACTCGGACTGACGGACGTAAAAACAAAATGCGCGGCACTGCTCCTACACCGCGCGATGAAAATGGCGAATCAGAACAATAACAGTATAACGTCCAGCCTGATCCACGAATATAAACCTGAATCTGAAGAGGCTCCTGTAGACACTACGCACATACCATTCAAGTTGCGGCACATAAAACAGATGGCAATCGACAAAAGTTACATCACCGCGGTCGTTGCCAACCCACAACAAAGAACTGCGAGAAAGATCTACAGCGCTCTGAGGGGGAAGGCAAGAAAGTCCAAAATAGAGACGAGACTTCCAGATCACGACTGGCCACAGGTTTGGAAGAACGTCTCGGAACGGACACTTCCTGAGCACGCCAGGGACACGTGGTATAAAATCATCCACGAAACAGTACCAACAAACGAAAAACTGGCACGCATAAAGATGCGGGAATCCCCAAACTGCGAACTCTGCAACCAGACCGACACCATCGAGCATCGGTTTGGCTGCAGAGAGAGCGGGGAAATATGGGCGACAGCGAGAAGTATGATCGCCCACATCAACAGAACCGACGAGAGGGCGATACATGTCTCAGCTGTCACTGTCCCGGACGCGAAGCCTTTCCCCAACGCAAAACGCCTGGCCACAATGTGGATCACCGCCATGACGGCACACGCCATCGTCTCCAAACGGCAGATCGACAAGGCGCAGTTCCTCACGGACCTGTGGGAGGAACACAGGAGGGCCAAACAACGCGCAAAGTACCGAGAGACCTTCCAGAACTTCCTGCAGGTCCCGCTGGACGCCGCCTTCCGAGACGCCTTCAACACAACGTGACCGACGCCCTCCCATAACACCAACACCCCAGTCGCTGAGGACGTCGCCCACCGATCTCCCCAAATCCCCGACGTCAAGTGTGGTGCATTGCGAAAGTGTTGCGAAAACGCGCGCAAAGTGAAAGTGGGAACGTGTAGCAGTGCCAAAGTGAGAGTGACGTGTGCCATTCGTAGTCAAAAGTGATGATAGTCAAATACAGCAGGCAAAAGGAAATAATCAGCCATAAATTTAGTGTACCAAGAAAACAACAAAATATCAAACAGTGTATATCATGTCATTGTGTCCTCTCACTCATATTCTCTCTCTCCCTCTCGCTCTCTCCACTCAAGGTACGTCTATCCTTTCTCTTATCTTTTTGTTTTTTGTTTTTTTTTTTGTGTTTTTGATTTCTTGTTTTGTTGTGTTTTATTAATGTGCTGTATGTATGTATATATACATATACAGATGTATGTATATAAATTTCGGCCCATCATGTGCTTAAACGTAGCATGCCTCTTTGCCACCAACAAAATATTAACACTAGACATTCTTCACACCAAATTTCGTGTAAACTGTTGCGACCCAACTTAGGCAGTACACTAACAATCTCCTGCATTCACGATATTACCCACATAGATGCTCTGGTATATATTCCATATTCGCTTTAGCAAACTTGCCAAAATAGGCACACTTAAGTACCATAGATGAATACTACTTTCCTTTTTTTGTACTCTAAATTTAAGAAAAAAAAAATCAAAGTAACGTAAGTTAGTAATTAAAAAGACAAAACAACTGACAGTGAAAATGTAGCTGATGGACACTCAGTGGAAAGTTTTGTAACTCAACCAAAAGACTACTCAAAGAACAATCAAAACAGAAAACGACAAAATGAAAATAACCGATCAATAATCAAGCACTCCACTTCATGTAAAGACCTGTAATTGTTAAAAATTGTAAATAAAAGTTTATATACGTTACAAAAAAAAAAAAGGTGCTGTTGGCTCTATCTCATTTTTTAACTTTTACGTCGCTACACCTGCCAGGCCTCTTTTTCGTACTAACTTTCAGGTGTGACATGGATGCTTCCACGAGCATTTTAAAGTACTGTACTAAACGAAAGACACGAAATTACAGTAGTGAACTCAGTTTGAGCAAGAATGCGCGGAGGAAGAGTGCTAGGAACTCGTTGGAAATAACGAAACACTACGAATCGACAGATGTGTCCTTGAAATGCGTCAGAGCCAACTGTTTTGTAGCAGTGCTAAATTCCAAAAACTAACTAAATACATAAATTAAAAAAAAAAAAAAAATCAGCCGTTCTCGTCAGATCGACGAAGATAAGCAACAACGTTAGTATTCGGATCGGCGACCGCCTGGGAACTCTGGCTGTCTTCATTTTTTGTCGCTACCCCTGCCAGCCCTCTACTCATGCTACCTTTCTCGTGTGACAAAGATGCTTCCATACTGATTTTAAACTAGATGCGATATTAAGGAACTCCGTTTGAAGAAGAGTGTGCCAAGGAAGATTAGCAAAGTGTCTCTGCAAATAACGAAACAGTATGAAACGACAGAAATGTTGTGAAATACGTCAGGGCATATTGTTTTGTAGCAGTGCACATCTGCAAATTTGTAAACAAAAATTTATCTTTCGCCTCTAGAGGAGATGGATGCTTTGTTGAACCTGTGTCCTCTGTCCGTGTTTTCGCACCTTTCCACGGCACCTTCCCAGCGCAGCGCTGCTCTAGTAGCTCCCAACGGCCGCCCACGGCGTCTCGGACACGCCGGTCAGGCCCGCGGCCGTCTCGCAGATGTTTCTCGTGCTTGTGCGGTCATATGGACCGCGACCCGAGCGGCAGCGAGCGGCAGTCGGGACAAGTCGGGACGGAAGGGAAGGGAAGGGAAGGGGAGGGGAGGGGACAGGCGAGAACGCACCGCGCAAATTACACAAATATCTGAAAAGCGCGGCGCGTGTCAGGCAGGTGAGAAAGCTTCCGTCGGTCCAGCAGGACACTGCCACGCCCCGCGCGGTCCCCCCGCCGCCCGGCCGCGCGCAAGCCCCACAAGATGCGTCGCCCGCGAGTGTCGGAGGCCGCACGCACCAAACGAATGATAGGCGGTGCAACGAGCAGCTGTGTTGTGCGTCTCACCCACGTGGCGGCGCGCGGCACTGCGCGTCGCCTTCGAGGTGGAAGGACGTGCTTTGCGTCAAATGTGCCACGGAAAACGGCGATTGCGTGTGTTGGGAGAAGGGGCGAACGCTTCTTCTGCAGTGCGGCTACGTAATAAGGACGCCAACGGCCATACCATGTTGAATACACCGGTTCTCGTCCGATCACCGAAGTTAAGCAACATCGGGCCCGGTTAGTACTTGGATGGGTGACCGCCTGGGAACACCGGTATCATAGCCCACGCAGCAACAACGAGGAGACCCGCAGCCGTAATCTCTGTCGATTTCCATAAGGCTTTCGACAGGATCAGTCACCGGTACCTGCTGAAAACCATCGCACGCCTCGGATTCGGACCAAAATTCGGCAGAACAATCAGGAACGTCATCACAAATGCCACCTCAACCGTAACAATAAACGGATGGACTTCCAAGTCAATAAGACTGGGAAGATCCGTCAGGCAAGGATGTCCATTATCTATGGCTCTTTTTACAATAGCTCTCGATCCCCTACTTCGAAAACTAACAGCCGAAATCGGAGGATACACAATGGGAGCAACAAACATCGCATGTATGGCCTATGCTGACGACATGGGCATCTTCATTCAGAACGAGAACGAACTAGAAATAATCCAGCCTATCATGGAATCCTTCGAAAAGGCTTCAGGAGCAAAAACGAATCCGAGGAAGACAGTGCTACTACCAATAGGCAACGGCAGACTGCAACCAGCGAGACAGTGGTACCGAGTGACAAACAACCATAAAGCACTCGGAGTGGAACTACAGCAGTGCCCTCTGAAAATGGCAGCACAAAACTGGCGCAGCGTCTTGAACACGACGAGAGGGCTCGTGAGGACGCACGCGAACCGGAGCCTGACGCTGAGCCAAAGAGTGCAGCTGGTAAACGAAACGATCCTGTCGAAAGCGTGGTACATGGCCCAAATACTATGTGCTCCGACAGAAATTGCGCGAGCGATAGGAGGCGCGGCGTACTACCTGCTGTGGAGGCGGGAAATCTTCAAGGTCTCCCAGGCGACGTGTTTCCTGTCGAGGGATGAAGGCGGACTCGGACTGACGGACGTAAAAACAAAATGCGCGGCACTGCTCCTACACCGCGCGATGAAAATGGCGAATCAGAACAATAACAGTATAACGTCCAGCCTGATCCACGAATATAAACCTGAATCTGAAGAGGCTCCTGTAGACACTACGCACATACCATTCAAGTTGCGGCACATAAAACAGATGGCAATCGACAAAAGTTACATCACCGCGGTCGTTGCCAACCCACAACAAAGAACTGCGAGAAAGATCTACAGCGCTCTGAGGGGGAAGGCAAGAAAGTCCAAAATAGAGACGAGACTTCCAGATCACGACTGGCCACAGGTTTGGAAGAACGTCTCGGAACGGACACTTCCTGAGCACGCCAGGGACACGTGGTATAAAATCATCCACGAAACAGTACCAACAAACGAAAAACTGGCACGCATAAAGATGCGGGAATCCCCAAACTGCGAACTCTGCAACCAGACCGACACCATCGAGCATCGGTTTGGCTGCAGAGAGAGCGGGGAAATATGGGCGACAGCGAGAAGTATGATCGCCCACATCAACAGAACCGACGAGAGGGCGATACATGTCTCAGCTGTCACTGTCCCGGACGCGAAGCCTTTCCCCAACGCAAAACGCCTGGCCACAATGTGGATCACCGCCATGACGGCACACGCCATCGTCTCCAAACGGCAGATCGACAAGGCGCAGTTCCTCACGGACCTGTGGGAGGAACACAGGAGGGCCAAACAACGCGCAAAGTACCGAGAGACCTTCCAGAACTTCCTGCAGGTCCCGCTGGACGCCGCCTTCCGAGACGCCTTCAACACAACGTGACCGACGCCCTCCCATAACACCAACACCCCAGTCGCTGAGGACGTCGCCCACCGATCTCCCCAAATCCCCGACGTCAAGTGTGGTGCATTGCGAAAGTGTTGCGAAAACGCGCGCAAAGTGAAAGTGGGAACGTGTAGCAGTGCCAAAGTGAGAGTGACGTGTGCCATTCGTAGTCAAAAGTGATGATAGTCAAATACAGCAGGCAAAAGGAAATAATCAGCCATAAATTTAGTGTACCAAGAAAACAACAAAATATCAAACAGTGTATATCATGTCATTGTGTCCTCTCACTCATATTCTCTCTCTCCCTCTCGCTCTCTCCACTCAAGGTACGTCTATCCTTTCTCTTATCTTTTTGTTTTTTGTTTTTTTTTTTGTGTTTTTGATTTCTTGTTTTGTTGTGTTTTATTAATGTGCTGTATGTATGTATATATACATATACAGATGTATGTATATAAATTTCGGCCCATCATGTGCTTAAACGTAGCATGCCTCTTTGCCACCAACAAAATATTAACACTAGACATTCTTCACACCAAATTTCGTGTAAACTGTTGCGACCCAACTTAGGCAGTACACTAACAATCTCCTGCATTCACGATATTACCCACATAGATGCTCTGGTATATATTCCATATTCGCTTTAGCAAACTTGCCAAAATAGGCACACTTAAGTACCATAGATGAATACTACTTTCCTTTTTTTGTACTCTAAATTTAAGAAAAAAAAAATCAAAGTAACGTAAGTTAGTAATTAAAAAGACAAAACAACTGACAGTGAAAATGTAGCTGATGGACACTCAGTGGAAAGTTTTGTAACTCAACCAAAAGACTACTCAAAGAACAATCAAAACAGAAAACGACAAAATGAAAATAACCGATCAATAATCAAGCACTCCACTTCATGTAAAGACCTGTAATTGTTAAAAATTGTAAATAAAAGTTTATATACGTTACAAAAAAAAAAAAAGGTGCTGTTGGCTCTATCTCATTTTTTAACTTTTACGTCGCTACACCTGCCAGGCCTCTTTTTCGTACTAACTTTCAGGTGTGACATGGATGCTTCCACGAGCATTTTAAAGTACTGTACTAAACGAAAGACACGAAATTACAGTAGTGAACTCAGTTTGAGCAAGAATGCGCGGAGGAAGAGTGCTAGGAACTCGTTGGAAATAACGAAACACTACGAATCGACAGATGTGTCCTTGAAATGCGTCAGAGCCAACTGTTTTGTAGCAGTGCTAAATTCCAAAAACTAACTAAATACATAAATTAAAAAAAAAAAAAAAATCAGCCGTTCTCGTCAGATCGACGAAGATAAGCAACAACGTTAGTATTCGGATCGGCGACCGCCTGGGAACTCTGGCTGTCTTCATTTTTTGCTTTTTTGTCGCTACCCCTGCCAGCCCTCTACTCATGCTACCTTTCTCGTGTGACAAAGATGCTTCCATACTGATTTTAAACTAGATGCGATATTAAGGAACTCCGTTTGAAGAAGAGTGTGCCAAGGAAGATTAGCAAAGTGTCTCTGCAAATAACGAAACAGTATGAAACGACAGAAATGTTGTGAAATACGTCAGGGCATATTGTTTTGTAGCAGTGCACATCTGCAAATTTGTAAACAAAAATTTATCTTTCGCCTCTAGAGGAGATGGATGCTTTGTTGAACCTGTGTCCTCTGTCCGTGTTTTCGCACCTTTCCACGGCACCTTCCCAGCGCAGCGCTGCTCTAGTAGCTCCCAACGGCCGCCCACGGCGTCTCGGACACGCCGGTCAGGCCCGCGGCCGTCTCGCAGATGTTTCTCGTGCTTGTGCGGTCATATGGACCGCGACCCGAGCGGCAGCGAGCGGCAGTCGAGCAAAGTCGGGACAAGTCGGGACGGAAGGGGAGGGGACAGGCGAGAACGCACCGCGCAAATTACACAAATATCTGAAAAGCGCGGCGCGTGTCAGGCAGGTGAGAAAGCTTCCGTCGGTCCAGCAGGACACTGCCACGCCCCGCGCGGTCCCCCCGCCGCCCGGCCGCGCGCAAGCCCCACAAGATGCGTCGCCCGCGAGTGTCGGAGGCCGCACGCACCAAACGAATGATAGGCGGTGCAACGAGCAGCTGTGTTGTGCGTCTCACCCACGTGGCGGCGCGCGGCACTGCGCGTCGCCTTCGAGGTGGAAGGACGTGCTTTGCGTCAAATGTGCCACGGAAAACGGCGATTGCGTGTGTTGGGAGAAGGGGCGAACGCTTCTTCTGCAGTGCGGCTACGTAATAAGGACGCCAACGGCCATACCATGTTGAATACACCGGTTCTCGTCCGATCACCGAAGTTAAGCAACATCGGGCCCGGTTAGTACTTGGATGGGTGACCGCCTGGGAACACCGGGTGCTGTTGGCTCTATCTCATTTTTTAACTTTTACGTCGCTACACCTGCCAGGCCTCTTTTTCGTACTAACTTTCAGGTGTGACATGGATGCTTCCACGAGCATTTTAAAGTACTGTACTAAACGAAAGACACGAAATTACAGTAGTGAACTCAGTTTGAGCAAGAATGCGCGGAGGAAGAGTGCTAGGAACTCGTTGGAAATAACGAAACACTACGAATCGACAGATGTGTCCTTGAAATGCGTCAGAGCCAACTGTTTTGTAGCAGTGCTAAATTCCAAAAACTAACTAAATACATAAATTAAAAAAAAAAAAAAAATCAGCCGTTCTCGTCAGATCGACGAAGATAAGCAACAACGTTAGTATTCGGATCGGCGACCGCCTGGGAACTCTGGCTGTCTTCATTTTTTGTCGCTACCCCTGCCAGCCCTCTACTCATGCTACCTTTCTCGTGTGACAAAGATGCTTCCATACTGATTTTAAACTAGATGCGATATTAAGGAACTCCGTTTGAAGAAGAGTGTGCCAAGGAAGATTAGCAAAGTGTCTCTGCAAATAACGAAACAGTATGAAACGACAGAAATGTTGTGAAATACGTCAGGGCATATTGTTTTGTAGCAGTGCACATCTGCAAATTTGTAAACAAAAATTTATCTTTCGCCTCTAGAGGAGATGGATGCTTTGTTGAACCTGTGTCCTCTGTCCGTGTTTTCGCACCTTTCCACGGCACCTTCCCAGCGCAGCGCTGCTCTAGTAGCTCCCAACGGCCGCCCACGGCGTCTCGGACACGCCGGTCAGGCCCGCGGCCGTCTCGCAGATGTTTCTCGTGCTTGTGCGGTCATATGGACCGCGACCCGAGCGGCAGCGAGCGGCAGTCGGGACAAGTCGGGACGGAAGGGAAGGGAAGGGAAGGGGAGGGGAGGGGACAGGCGAGAACGCACCGCGCAAATTACACAAATATCTGAAAAGCGCGGCGCGTGTCAGGCAGGTGAGAAAGCTTCCGTCGGTCCAGCAGGACACTGCCACGCCCCGCGCGGTCCCCCCGCCGCCCGGCCGCGCGCAAGCCCCACAAGATGCGTCGCCCGCGAGTGTCGGAGGCCGCACGCACCAAACGAATGATAGGCGGTGCAACGAGCAGCTGTGTTGTGCGTCTCACCCACGTGGCGGCGCGCGGCACTGCGCGTCGCCTTCGAGGTGGAAGGACGTGCTTTGCGTCAAATGTGCCACGGAAAACGGCGATTGCGTGTGTTGGGAGAAGGGGCGAACGCTTCTTCTGCAGTGCGGCTACGTAATAAGGACGCCAACGGCCATACCATGTTGAATACACCGGTTCTCGTCCGATCACCGAAGTTAAGCAACATCGGGCCCGGTTAGTACTTGGATGGGTGACCGCCTGGGAACACCGGGTGCTGTTGGCTCTATCTCATTTTTTAACTTTTACGTCGCTACACCTGCCAGGCCTCTTTTTCGTACTAACTTTCAGGTGTGACATGGATGCTTCCACGAGCATTTTAAAGTACTGTACTAAACGAAAGACACGAAATTACAGTAGTGAACTCAGTTTGAGCAAGAATGCGCGGAGGAAGAGTGCTAGGAACTCGTTGGAAATAACGAAACACTACGAATCGACAGATGTGTCCTTGAAATGCGTCAGAGCCAACTGTTTTGTAGCAGTGCTAAATTCCAAAAACTAACTAAATACATAAATTAAAAAAAAAAAAAAAATCAGCCGTTCTCGTCAGATCGACGAAGATAAGCAACAACGTTAGTATTCGGATCGGCGACCGCCTGGGAACTCTGGCTGTCTTCATTTTTTGTCGCTACCCCTGCCAGCCCTCTACTCATGCTACCTTTCTCGTGTGACAAAGATGCTTCCATACTGATTTTAAACTAGATGCGATATTAAGGAACTCCGTTTGAAGAAGAGTGTGCCAAGGAAGATTAGCAAAGTGTCTCTGCAAATAACGAAACAGTATGAAACGACAGAAATGTTGTGAAATACGTCAGGGCATATTGTTTTGTAGCAGTGCACATCTGCAAATTTGTAAACAAAAATTTATCTTTCGCCTCTAGAGGAGATGGATGCTTTGTTGAACCTGTGTCCTCTGTCCGTGTTTTCGCACCTTTCCACGGCACCTTCCCAGCGCAGCGCTGCTCTAGTAGCTCCCAACGGCCGCCCACGGCGTCTCGGACACGCCGGTCAGGCCCGCGGCCGTCTCGCAGATGTTTCTCGTGCTTGTGCGGTCATATGGACCGCGACCCGAGCGGCAGCGAGCGGCAGTCGGGACAAGTCGGGACGGAAGGGAAGGGAAGGGAAGGGGAGGGGAGGGGACAGGCGAGAACGCACCGCGCAAATTACACAAATATCTGAAAAGCGCGGCGCGTGTCAGGCAGGTGAGAAAGCTTCCGTCGGTCCAGCAGGACACTGCCACGCCCCGCGCGGTCCCCCCGCCGCCCGGCCGCGCGCAAGCCCCACAAGATGCGTCGCCCGCGAGTGTCGGAGGCCGCACGCACCAAACGAATGATAGGCGGTGCAACGAGCAGCTGTGTTGTGCGTCTCACCCACGTGGCGGCGCGCGGCACTGCGCGTCGCCTTCGAGGTGGAAGGACGTGCTTTGCGTCAAATGTGCCACGGAAAACGGCGATTGCGTGTGTTGGGAGAAGGGGCGAACGCTTCTTCTGCAGTGCGGCTACGTAATAAGGACGCCAACGGCCATACCATGTTGAATACACCGGTTCTCGTCCGATCACCGAAGTTAAGCAACATCGGGCCCGGTTAGTACTTGGATGGGTGACCGCCTGGGAACACCGGGTGCTGTTGGCTCTATCTCATTTTTTAACTTTTACGTCGCTACACCTGCCAGGCCTCTTTTTCGTACTAACTTTCAGGTGTGACATGGATGCTTCCACGAGCATTTTAAAGTACTGTACTAAACGAAAGACACGAAATTACAGTAGTGAACTCAGTTTGAGCAAGAATGCGCGGAGGAAGAGTGCTAGGAACTCGTTGGAAATAACGAAACACTACGAATCGACAGATGTGTCCTTGAAATGCGTCAGAGCCAACTGTTTTGTAGCAGTGCTAAATTCCAAAAACTAACTAAATACATAAATTAAAAAAAAAAAAAAATCAGCCGTTCTCGTCAGATCGACGAAGATAAGCAACAACGTTAGTATTCGGATCGGCGACCGCCTGGGAACTCTGGCTGTCTTCATTTTTTGTCGCTACCCCTGCCAGCCCTCTACTCATGCTACCTTTCTCGTGTGACAAAGATGCTTCCATACTGATTTTAAACTAGATGCGATATTAAGGAACTCCGTTTGAAGAAGAGTGTGCCAAGGAAGATTAGCAAAGTGTCTCTGCAAATAACGAAACAGTATGAAACGACAGAAATGTTGTGAAATACGTCAGGGCATATTGTTTTGTAGCAGTGCACATCTGCAAATTTGTAAACAAAAATTTATCTTTCGCCTCTAGAGGAGATGGATGCTTTGTTGAACCTGTGTCCTCTGTCCGTGTTTTCGCACCTTTCCACGGCACCTTCCCAGCGCAGCGCTGCTCTAGTAGCTCCCAACGGCCGCCCACGGCGTCTCGGACACGCCGGTCAGGCCCGCGGCCGTCTCGCAGATGTTTCTCGTGCTTGTGCGGTCATATGGACCGCGACCCGAGCGGCAGCGAGCGGCAGTCGGGACAAGTCGGGACGGAAGGGAAGGGAAGGGAAGGGGAGGGGAGGGGACAGGCGAGAACGCACCGCGCAAATTACACAAATATCTGAAAAGCGCGGCGCGTGTCAGGCAGGTGAGAAAGCTTCCGTCGGTCCAGCAGGACACTGCCACGCCCCGCGCGGTCCCCCCGCCGCCCGGCCGCGCGCAAGCCCCACAAGATGCGTCGCCCGCGAGTGTCGGAGGCCGCACGCACCAAACGAATGATAGGCGGTGCAACGAGCAGCTGTGTTGTGCGTCTCACCCACGTGGCGGCGCGCGGCACTGCGCGTCGCCTTCGAGGTGGAAGGACGTGCTTTGCGTCAAATGTGCCACGGAAAACGGCGATTGCGTGTGTTGGGAGAAGGGGCGAACGCTTCTTCTGCAGTGCGGCTACGTAATAAGGACGCCAACGGCCATACCATGTTGAATACACCGGTTCTCGTCCGATCACCGAAGTTAAGCAACATCGGGCCCGGTTAGTACTTGGATGGGTGACCGCCTGGGAACACCGGGTGCTGTTGGCTCTATCTCATTTTTTAACTTTTACGTCGCTACACCTGCCAGGCCTCTTTTTCGTACTAACTTTCAGGTGTGACATGGATGCTTCCACGAGCATTTTAAAGTACTGTACTAAACGAAAGACACGAAATTACAGTAGTGAACTCAGTTTGAGCAAGAATGCGCGGAGGAAGAGTGCTAGGAACTCGTTGGAAATAACGAAACACTACGAATCGACAGATGTGTCCTTGAAATGCGTCAGAGCCAACTGTTTTGTAGCAGTGCTAAATTCCAAAAACTAACTAAATACATAAATTAAAAAAAAAAAAAAATCAGCCGTTCTCGTCAGATCGACGAAGATAAGCAACAACGTTAGTATTCGGATCGGCGACCGCCTGGGAACTCTGGCTGTCTTCATTTTTTGTCGCTACCCCTGCCAGCCCTCTACTCATGCTACCTTTCTCGTGTGACAAAGATGCTTCCATACTGATTTTAAACTAGATGCGATATTAAGGAACTCCGTTTGAAGAAGAGTGTGCCAAGGAAGATTAGCAAAGTGTCTCTGCAAATAACGAAACAGTATGAAACGACAGAAATGTTGTGAAATACGTCAGGGCATATTGTTTTGTAGCAGTGCACATCTGCAAATTTGTAAACAAAAATTTATCTTTCGCCTCTAGAGGAGATGGATGCTTTGTTGAACCTGTGTCCTCTGTCCGTGTTTTCGCACCTTTCCACGGCACCTTCCCAGCGCAGCGCTGCTCTAGTAGCTCCCAACGGCCGCCCACGGCGTCTCGGACACGCCGGTCAGGCCCGCGGCCGTCTCGCAGATGTTTCTCGTGCTTGTGCGGTCATATGGACCGCGACCCGAGCGGCAGCGAGCGGCAGTCGGGACAAGTCGGGACGGAAGGGAAGGGAAGGGAAGGGGAGGGGAGGGGACAGGCGAGAACGCACCGCGCAAATTACACAAATATCTGAAAAGCGCGGCGCGTGTCAGGCAGGTGAGAAAGCTTCCGTCGGTCCAGCAGGACACTGCCACGCCCCGCGCGGTCCCCCCGCCGCCCGGCCGCGCGCAAGCCCCACAAGATGCGTCGCCCGCGAGTGTCGGAGGCCGCACGCACCAAACGAATGATAGGCGGTGCAACGAGCAGCTGTGTTGTGCGTCTCACCCACGTGGCGGCGCGCGGCACTGCGCGTCGCCTTCGAGGTGGAAGGACGTGCTTTGCGTCAAATGTGCCACGGAAAACGGCGATTGCGTGTGTTGGGAGAAGGGGCGAACGCTTCTTCTGCAGTGCGGCTACGTAATAAGGACGCCAACGGCCATACCATGTTGAATACACCGGTTCTCGTCCGATCACCGAAGTTAAGCAACATCGGGCCCGGTTAGTACTTGGATGGGTGACCGCCTGGGAACACCGGGTGCTGTTGGCTCTATCTCATTTTTTAACTTTTACGTCGCTACACCTGCCAGGCCTCTTTTTCGTACTAACTTTCAGGTGTGACATGGATGCTTCCACGAGCATTTTAAAGTACTGTACTAAACGAAAGACACGAAATTACAGTAGTGAACTCAGTTTGAGCAAGAATGCGCGGAGGAAGAGTGCTAGGAACTCGTTGGAAATAACGAAACACTACGAATCGACAGATGTGTCCTTGAAATGCGTCAGAGCCAACTGTTTTGTAGCAGTGCTAAATTCCAAAAACTAACTAAATACATAAATTAAAAAAAAAAAAAAAATCAGCCGTTCTCGTCAGATCGACGAAGATAAGCAACAACGTTAGTATTCGGATCGGCGACCGCCTGGGAACTCTGGCTGTCTTCATTTTTTGTCGCTACCCCTGCCAGCCCTCTACTCATGCTACCTTTCTCGTGTGACAAAGATGCTTCCATACTGATTTTAAACTAGATGCGATATTAAGGAACTCCGTTTGAAGAAGAGTGTGCCAAGGAAGATTAGCAAAGTGTCTCTGCAAATAACGAAACAGTATGAAACGACAGAAATGTTGTGAAATACGTCAGGGCATATTGTTTTGTAGCAGTGCACATCTGCAAATTTGTAAACAAAAATTTATCTTTCGCCTCTAGAGGAGATGGATGCTTTGTTGAACCTGTGTCCTCTGTCCGTGTTTTCGCACCTTTCCACGGCACCTTCCCAGCGCAGCGCTGCTCTAGTAGCTCCCAACGGCCGCCCACGGCGTCTCGGACACGCCGGTCAGGCCCGCGGCCGTCTCGCAGATGTTTCTCGTGCTTGTGCGGTCATATGGACCGCGACCCGAGCGGCAGCGAGCGGCAGTCGGGACAAGTCGGGACGGAAGGGAAGGGAAGGGAAGGGGAGGGGAGGGGACAGGCGAGAACGCACCGCGCAAATTACACAAATATCTGAAAAGCGCGGCGCGTGTCAGGCAGGTGAGAAAGCTTCCGTCGGTCCAGCAGGACACTGCCACGCCCCGCGCGGTCCCCCCGCCGCCCGGCCGCGCGCAAGCCCCACAAGATGCGTCGCCCGCGAGTGTCGGAGGCCGCACGCACCAAACGAATGATAGGCGGTGCAACGAGCAGCTGTGTTGTGCGTCTCACCCACGTGGCGGCGCGCGGCACTGCGCGTCGCCTTCGAGGTGGAAGGACGTGCTTTGCGTCAAATGTGCCACGGAAAACGGCGATTGCGTGTGTTGGGAGAAGGGGCGAACGCTTCTTCTGCAGTGCGGCTACGTAATAAGGACGCCAACGGCCATACCATGTTGAATACACCGGTTCTCGTCCGATCACCGAAGTTAAGCAACATCGGGCCCGGTTAGTACTTGGATGGGTGACCGCCTGGGAACACCGGGTGCTGTTGGCTCTATCTCATTTTTTAACTTTTACGTCGCTACACCTGCCAGGCCTCTTTTTCGTACTAACTTTCAGGTGTGACATGGATGCTTCCACGAGCATTTTAAAGTACTGTACTAAACGAAAGACACGAAATTACAGTAGTGAACTCAGTTTGAGCAAGAATGCGCGGAGGAAGAGTGCTAGGAACTCGTTGGAAATAACGAAACACTACGAATCGACAGATGTGTCCTTGAAATGCGTCAGAGCCAACTGTTTTGTAGCAGTGCTAAATTCCAAAAACTAACTAAATACATAAATTAAAAAAAAAAAAAAAATCAGCCGTTCTCGTCAGATCGACGAAGATAAGCAACAACGTTAGTATTCGGATCGGCGACCGCCTGGGAACTCTGGCTGTCTTCATTTTTTGTCGCTACCCCTGCCAGCCCTCTACTCATGCTACCTTTCTCGTGTGACAAAGATGCTTCCATACTGATTTTAAACTAGATGCGATATTAAGGAACTCCGTTTGAAGAAGAGTGTGCCAAGGAAGATTAGCAAAGTGTCTCTGCAAATAACGAAACAGTATGAAACGACAGAAATGTTGTGAAATACGTCAGGGCATATTGTTTTGTAGCAGTGCACATCTGCAAATTTGTAAACAAAAATTTATCTTTCGCCTCTAGAGGAGATGGATGCTTTGTTGAACCTGTGTCCTCTGTCCGTGTTTTCGCACCTTTCCACGGCACCTTCCCAGCGCAGCGCTGCTCTAGTAGCTCCCAACGGCCGCCCACGGCGTCTCGGACACGCCGGTCAGGCCCGCGGCCGTCTCGCAGATGTTTCTCGTGCTTGTGCGGTCATATGGACCGCGACCCGAGCGGCAGCGAGCGGCAGTCGGGACAAGTCGGGACGGAAGGGAAGGGAAGGGAAGGGGAGGGGAGGGGACAGGCGAGAACGCACCGCGCAAATTACACAAATATCTGAAAAGCGCGGCGCGTGTCAGGCAGGTGAGAAAGCTTCCGTCGGTCCAGCAGGACACTGCCACGCCCCGCGCGGTCCCCCCGCCGCCCGGCCGCGCGCAAGCCCCACAAGATGCGTCGCCCGCGAGTGTCGGAGGCCGCACGCACCAAACGAATGATAGGCGGTGCAACGAGCAGCTGTGTTGTGCGTCTCACCCACGTGGCGGCGCGCGGCACTGCGCGTCGCCTTCGAGGTGGAAGGACGTGCTTTGCGTCAAATGTGCCACGGAAAACGGCGATTGCGTGTGTTGGGAGAAGGGGCGAACGCTTCTTCTGCAGTGCGGCTACGTAATAAGGACGCCAACGGCCATACCATGTTGAATACACCGGTTCTCGTCCGATCACCGAAGTTAAGCAACATCGGGCCCGGTTAGTACTTGGATGGGTGACCGCCTGGGAACACCGGGTGCTGTTGGCTCTATCTCATTTTTTAACTTTTACGTCGCTACACCTGCCAGGCCTCTTTTTCGTACTAACTTTCAGGTGTGACATGGATGCTTCCACGAGCATTTTAAAGTACTGTACTAAACGAAAGACACGAAATTACAGTAGTGAACTCAGTTTGAGCAAGAATGCGCGGAGGAAGAGTGCTAGGAACTCGTTGGAAATAACGAAACACTACGAATCGACAGATGTGTCCTTGAAATGCGTCAGAGCCAACTGTTTTGTAGCAGTGCTAAATTCCAAAAACTAACTAAATACATAAATTAAAAAAAAAAAAAAATCAGCCGTTCTCGTCAGATCGACGAAGATAAGCAACAACGTTAGTATTCGGATCGGCGACCGCCTGGGAACTCTGGCTGTCTTCATTTTTTGTCGCTACCCCTGCCAGCCCTCTACTCATGCTACCTTTCTCGTGTGACAAAGATGCTTCCATACTGATTTTAAACTAGATGCGATATTAAGGAACTCCGTTTGAAGAAGAGTGTGCCAAGGAAGATTAGCAAAGTGTCTCTGCAAATAACGAAACAGTATGAAACGACAGAAATGTTGTGAAATACGTCAGGGCATATTGTTTTGTAGCAGTGCACATCTGCAAATTTGTAAACAAAAATTTATCTTTCGCCTCTAGAGGAGATGGATGCTTTGTTGAACCTGTGTCCTCTGTCCGTGTTTTCGCACCTTTCCACGGCACCTTCCCAGCGCAGCGCTGCTCTAGTAGCTCCCAACGGCCGCCCACGGCGTCTCGGACACGCCGGTCAGGCCCGCGGCCGTCTCGCAGATGTTTCTCGTGCTTGTGCGGTCATATGGACCGCGACCCGAGCGGCAGCGAGCGGCAGTCGGGACAAGTCGGGACGGAAGGGAAGGGAAGGGAAGGGGAGGGGAGGGGACAGGCGAGAACGCACCGCGCAAATTACACAAATATCTGAAAAGCGCGGCGCGTGTCAGGCAGGTGAGAAAGCTTCCGTCGGTCCAGCAGGACACTGCCACGCCCCGCGCGGTCCCCCCGCCGCCCGGCCGCGCGCAAGCCCCACAAGATGCGTCGCCCGCGAGTGTCGGAGGCCGCACGCACCAAACGAATGATAGGCGGTGCAACGAGCAGCTGTGTTGTGCGTCTCACCCACGTGGCGGCGCGCGGCACTGCGCGTCGCCTTCGAGGTGGAAGGACGTGCTTTGCGTCAAATGTGCCACGGAAAACGGCGATTGCGTGTGTTGGGAGAAGGGGCGAACGCTTCTTCTGCAGTGCGGCTACGTAATAAGGACGCCAACGGCCATACCATGTTGAATACACCGGTTCTCGTCCGATCACCGAAGTTAAGCAACATCGGGCCCGGTTAGTACTTGGATGGGTGACCGCCTGGGAACACCGGGTGCTGTTGGCTCTATCTCATTTTTTAACTTTTACGTCGCTACACCTGCCAGGCCTCTTTTTCGTACTAACTTTCAGGTGTGACATGGATGCTTCCACGAGCATTTTAAAGTACTGTACTAAACGAAAGACACGAAATTACAGTAGTGAACTCAGTTTGAGCAAGAATGCGCGGAGGAAGAGTGCTAGGAACTCGTTGGAAATAACGAAACACTACGAATCGACAGATGTGTCCTTGAAATGCGTCAGAGCCAACTGTTTTGTAGCAGTGCTAAATTCCAAAAACTAACTAAATACATAAATTAAAAAAAAAAAAAAAATCAGCCGTTCTCGTCAGATCGACGAAGATAAGCAACAACGTTAGTATTCGGATCGGCGACCGCCTGGGAACTCTGGCTGTCTTCATTTTTTGCTTTTTTGTCGCTACCCCTGCCAGCCCTCTACTCATGCTACCTTTCTCGTGTGACAAAGATGCTTCCATACTGATTTTAAACTAGATGCGATATTAAGGAACTCCGTTTGAAGAAGAGTGTGCCAAGGAAGATTAGCAAAGTGTCTCTGCAAATAACGAAACAGTATGAAACGACAGAAATGTTGTGAAATACGTCAGGGCATATTGTTTTGTAGCAGTGCACATCTGCAAATTTGTAAACAAAAATTTATCTTTCGCCTCTAGAGGAGATGGATGCTTTGTTGAACCTGTGTCCTCTGTCCGTGTTTTCGCACCTTTCCACGGCACCTTCCCAGCGCAGCGCTGCTCTAGTAGCTCCCAACGGCCGCCCACGGCGTCTCGGACACGCCGGTCAGGCCCGCGGCCGTCTCGCAGATGTTTCTCGTGCTTGTGCGGTCATATGGACCGCGACCCGAGCGGCAGCGAGCGGCAGTCGAGCAAAGTCGGGACAAGTCGGGACGGAAGGGGAGGGGACAGGCGAGAACGCACCGCGCAAATTACACAAATATCTGAAAAGCGCGGCGCGTGTCAGGCAGGTGAGAAAGCTTCCGTCGGTCCAGCAGGACACTGCCACGCCCCGCGCGGTCCCCCCGCCGCCCGGCCGCGCGCAAGCCCCACAAGATGCGTCGCCCGCGAGTGTCGGAGGCCGCACGCACCAAACGAATGATAGGCGGTGCAACGAGCAGCTGTGTTGTGCGTCTCACCCACGTGGCGGCGCGCGGCACTGCGCGTCGCCTTCGAGGTGGAAGGACGTGCTTTGCGTCAAATGTGCCACGGAAAACGGCGATTGCGTGTGTTGGGAGAAGGGGCGAACGCTTCTTCTGCAGTGCGGCTACGTAATAAGGACGCCAACGGCCATACCATGTTGAATACACCGGTTCTCGTCCGATCACCGAAGTTAAGCAACATCGGGCCCGGTTAGTACTTGGATGGGTGACCGCCTGGGAACACCGGGTGCTGTTGGCTCTATCTCATTTTTTAACTTTTACGTCGCTACACCTGCCAGGCCTCTTTTTCGTACTAACTTTCAGGTGTGACATGGATGCTTCCACGAGCATTTTAAAGTACTGTACTAAACGAAAGACACGAAATTACAGTAGTGAACTCAGTTTGAGCAAGAATGCGCGGAGGAAGAGTGCTAGGAACTCGTTGGAAATAACGAAACACTACGAATCGACAGATGTGTCCTTGAAATGCGTCAGAGCCAACTGTTTTGTAGCAGTGCTAAATTCCAAAAACTAACTAAATACATAAATTAAAAAAAAAAAAAAATCAGCCGTTCTCGTCAGATCGACGAAGATAAGCAACAACGTTAGTATTCGGATCGGCGACCGCCTGGGAACTCTGGCTGTCTTCATTTTTTGCTTTTTTGTCGCTACCCCTGCCAGCCCTCTACTCATGCTACCTTTCTCGTGTGACAAAGATGCTTCCATACTGATTTTAAACTAGATGCGATATTAAGGAACTCCGTTTGAAGAAGAGTGTGCCAAGGAAGATTAGCAAAGTGTCTCTGCAAATAACGAAACAGTATGAAACGACAGAAATGTTGTGAAATACGTCAGGGCATATTGTTTTGTAGCAGTGCACATCTGCAAATTTGTAAACAAAAATTTATCTTTCGCCTCTAGAGGAGATGGATGCTTTGTTGAACCTGTGTCCTCTGTCCGTGTTTTCGCACCTTTCCACGGCACCTTCCCAGCGCAGCGCTGCTCTAGTAGCTCCCAACGGCCGCCCACGGCGTCTCGGACACGCCGGTCAGGCCCGCGGCCGTCTCGCAGATGTTTCTCGTGCTTGTGCGGTCATATGGACCGCGACCCGAGCGGCAGCGAGCGGCAGTCGGGACAAGTCGGGACGGAAGGGAAGGGAAGGGAAGGGGAGGGGAGGGGACAGGCGAGAACGCACCGCGCAAATTACACAAATATCTGAAAAGCGCGGCGCGTGTCAGGCAGGTGAGAAAGCTTCCGTCGGTCCAGCAGGACACTGCCACGCCCCGCGCGGTCCCCCCGCCGCCCGGCCGCGCGCAAGCCCCACAAGATGCGTCGCCCGCGAGTGTCGGAGGCCGCACGCACCAAACGAATGATAGGCGGTGCAACGAGCAGCTGTGTTGTGCGTCTCACCCACGTGGCGGCGCGCGGCACTGCGCGTCGCCTTCGAGGTGGAAGGACGTGCTTTGCGTCAAATGTGCCACGGAAAACGGCGATTGCGTGTGTTGGGAGAAGGGGCGAACGCTTCTTCTGCAGTGCGGCTACGTAATAAGGACGCCAACGGCCATACCATGTTGAATACACCGGTTCTCGTCCGATCACCGAAGTTAAGCAACATCGGGCCCGGTTAGTACTTGGATGGGTGACCGCCTGGGAACACCGGGTGCTGTTGGCTCTATCTCATTTTTTAACTTTTACGTCGCTACACCTGCCAGGCCTCTTTTTCGTACTAACTTTCAGGTGTGACATGGATGCTTCCACGAGCATTTTAAAGTACTGTACTAAACGAAAGACACGAAATTACAGTAGTGAACTCAGTTTGAGCAAGAATGCGCGGAGGAAGAGTGCTAGGAACTCGTTGGAAATAACGAAACACTACGAATCGACAGATGTGTCCTTGAAATGCGTCAGAGCCAACTGTTTTGTAGCAGTGCTAAATTCCAAAAACTAACTAAATACATAAATTAAAAAAAAAAAAAAAATCAGCCGTTCTCGTCAGATCGACGAAGATAAGCAACAACGTTAGTATTCGGATCGGCGACCGCCTGGGAACTCTGGCTGTCTTCATTTTTTGTCGCTACCCCTGCCAGCCCTCTACTCATGCTACCTTTCTCGTGTGACAAAGATGCTTCCATACTGATTTTAAACTAGATGCGATATTAAGGAACTCCGTTTGAAGAAGAGTGTGCCAAGGAAGATTAGCAAAGTGTCTCTGCAAATAACGAAACAGTATGAAACGACAGAAATGTTGTGAAATACGTCAGGGCATATTGTTTTGTAGCAGTGCACATCTGCAAATTTGTAAACAAAAATTTATCTTTCGCCTCTAGAGGAGATGGATGCTTTGTTGAACCTGTGTCCTCTGTCCGTGTTTTCGCACCTTTCCACGGCACCTTCCCAGCGCAGCGCTGCTCTAGTAGCTCCCAACGGCCGCCCACGGCGTCTCGGACACGCCGGTCAGGCCCGCGGCCGTCTCGCAGATGTTTCTCGTGCTTGTGCGGTCATATGGACCGCGACCCGAGCGGCAGCGAGCGGCAGTCGGGACAAGTCGGGACGGAAGGGAAGGGAAGGGAAGGGGAGGGGAGGGGACAGGCGAGAACGCACCGCGCAAATTACACAAATATCTGAAAAGCGCGGCGCGTGTCAGGCAGGTGAGAAAGCTTCCGTCGGTCCAGCAGGACACTGCCACGCCCCGCGCGGTCCCCCCGCCGCCCGGCCGCGCGCAAGCCCCACAAGATGCGTCGCCCGCGAGTGTCGGAGGCCGCACGCACCAAACGAATGATAGGCGGTGCAACGAGCAGCTGTGTTGTGCGTCTCACCCACGTGGCGGCGCGCGGCACTGCGCGTCGCCTTCGAGGTGGAAGGACGTGCTTTGCGTCAAATGTGCCACGGAAAACGGCGATTGCGTGTGTTGGGAGAAGGGGCGAACGCTTCTTCTGCAGTGCGGCTACGTAATAAGGACGCCAACGGCCATACCATGTTGAATACACCGGTTCTCGTCCGATCACCGAAGTTAAGCAACATCGGGCCCGGTTAGTACTTGGATGGGTGACCGCCTGGGAACACCGGGTGCTGTTGGCTCTATCTCATTTTTTAACTTTTACGTCGCTACACCTGCCAGGCCTCTTTTTCGTACTAACTTTCAGGTGTGACATGGATGCTTCCACGAGCATTTTAAAGTACTGTACTAAACGAAAGACACGAAATTACAGTAGTGAACTCAGTTTGAGCAAGAATGCGCGGAGGAAGAGTGCTAGGAACTCGTTGGAAATAACGAAACACTACGAATCGACAGATGTGTCCTTGAAATGCGTCAGAGCCAACTGTTTTGTAGCAGTGCTAAATTCCAAAAACTAACTAAATACATAAATTAAAAAAAAAAAAAAATCAGCCGTTCTCGTCAGATCGACGAAGATAAGCAACAACGTTAGTATTCGGATCGGCGACCGCCTGGGAACTCTGGCTGTCTTCATTTTTTGTCGCTACCCCTGCCAGCCCTCTACTCATGCTACCTTTCTCGTGTGACAAAGATGCTTCCATACTGATTTTAAACTAGATGCGATATTAAGGAACTCCGTTTGAAGAAGAGTGTGCCAAGGAAGATTAGCAAAGTGTCTCTGCAAATAACGAAACAGTATGAAACGACAGAAATGTTGTGAAATACGTCAGGGCATATTGTTTTGTAGCAGTGCACATCTGCAAATTTGTAAACAAAAATTTATCTTTCGCCTCTAGAGGAGATGGATGCTTTGTTGAACCTGTGTCCTCTGTCCGTGTTTTCGCACCTTTCCACGGCACCTTCCCAGCGCAGCGCTGCTCTAGTAGCTCCCAACGGCCGCCCACGGCGTCTCGGACACGCCGGTCAGGCCCGCGGCCGTCTCGCAGATGTTTCTCGTGCTTGTGCGGTCATATGGACCGCGACCCGAGCGGCAGCGAGCGGCAGTCGGGACAAGTCGGGACGGAAGGGAAGGGAAGGGAAGGGGAGGGGAGGGGACAGGCGAGAACGCACCGCGCAAATTACACAAATATCTGAAAAGCGCGGCGCGTGTCAGGCAGGTGAGAAAGCTTCCGTCGGTCCAGCAGGACACTGCCACGCCCCGCGCGGTCCCCCCGCCGCCCGGCCGCGCGCAAGCCCCACAAGATGCGTCGCCCGCGAGTGTCGGAGGCCGCACGCACCAAACGAATGATAGGCGGTGCAACGAGCAGCTGTGTTGTGCGTCTCACCCACGTGGCGGCGCGCGGCACTGCGCGTCGCCTTCGAGGTGGAAGGACGTGCTTTGCGTCAAATGTGCCACGGAAAACGGCGATTGCGTGTGTTGGGAGAAGGGGCGAACGCTTCTTCTGCAGTGCGGCTACGTAATAAGGACGCCAACGGCCATACCATGTTGAATACACCGGTTCTCGTCCGATCACCGAAGTTAAGCAACATCGGGCCCGGTTAGTACTTGGATGGGTGACCGCCTGGGAACACCGGGTGCTGTTGGCTCTATCTCATTTTTTAACTTTTACGTCGCTACACCTGCCAGGCCTCTTTTTCGTACTAACTTTCAGGTGTGACATGGATGCTTCCACGAGCATTTTAAAGTACTGTACTAAACGAAAGACACGAAATTACAGTAGTGAACTCAGTTTGAGCAAGAATGCGCGGAGGAAGAGTGCTAGGAACTCGTTGGAAATAACGAAACACTACGAATCGACAGATGTGTCCTTGAAATGCGTCAGAGCCAACTGTTTTGTAGCAGTGCTAAATTCCAAAAACTAACTAAATACATAAATTAAAAAAAAAAAAAAATCAGCCGTTCTCGTCAGATCGACGAAGATAAGCAACAACGTTAGTATTCGGATCGGCGACCGCCTGGGAACTCTGGCTGTCTTCATTTTTTGTCGCTACCCCTGCCAGCCCTCTACTCATGCTACCTTTCTCGTGTGACAAAGATGCTTCCATACTGATTTTAAACTAGATGCGATATTAAGGAACTCCGTTTGAAGAAGAGTGTGCCAAGGAAGATTAGCAAAGTGTCTCTGCAAATAACGAAACAGTATGAAACGACAGAAATGTTGTGAAATACGTCAGGGCATATTGTTTTGTAGCAGTGCACATCTGCAAATTTGTAAACAAAAATTTATCTTTCGCCTCTAGAGGAGATGGATGCTTTGTTGAACCTGTGTCCTCTGTCCGTGTTTTCGCACCTTTCCACGGCACCTTCCCAGCGCAGCGCTGCTCTAGTAGCTCCCAACGGCCGCCCACGGCGTCTCGGACACGCCGGTCAGGCCCGCGGCCGTCTCGCAGATGTTTCTCGTGCTTGTGCGGTCATATGGACCGCGACCCGAGCGGCAGCGAGCGGCAGTCGGGACAAGTCGGGACGGAAGGGAAGGGAAGGGAAGGGGAGGGGAGGGGACAGGCGAGAACGCACCGCGCAAATTACACAAATATCTGAAAAGCGCGGCGCGTGTCAGGCAGGTGAGAAAGCTTCCGTCGGTCCAGCAGGACACTGCCACGCCCCGCGCGGTCCCCCCGCCGCCCGGCCGCGCGCAAGCCCCACAAGATGCGTCGCCCGCGAGTGTCGGAGGCCGCACGCACCAAACGAATGATAGGCGGTGCAACGAGCAGCTGTGTTGTGCGTCTCACCCACGTGGCGGCGCGCGGCACTGCGCGTCGCCTTCGAGGTGGAAGGACGTGCTTTGCGTCAAATGTGCCACGGAAAACGGCGATTGCGTGTGTTGGGAGAAGGGGCGAACGCTTCTTCTGCAGTGCGGCTACGTAATAAGGACGCCAACGGCCATACCATGTTGAATACACCGGTTCTCGTCCGATCACCGAAGTTAAGCAACATCGGGCCCGGTTAGTACTTGGATGGGTGACCGCCTGGGAACACCGGTATCATAGCCCACGCAGCAACAACGAGGAGACCCGCAGCCGTAATCTCTGTCGATTTCCATAAGGCTTTCGACAGGATCAGTCACCGGTACCTGCTGAAAACCATCGCACGCCTCGGATTCGGACCAAAATTCGGCAGAACAATCAGGAACGTCATCACAAATGCCACCTCAACCGTAACAATAAACGGATGGACTTCCAAGTCAATAAGACTGGGAAGATCCGTCAGGCAAGGATGTCCATTATCTATGGCTCTTTTTACAATAGCTCTCGATCCCCTACTTCGAAAACTAACAGCCGAAATCGGAGGATACACAATGGGAGCAACAAACATCGCATGTATGGCCTATGCTGACGACATGGGCATCTTCATTCAGAACGAGAACGAACTAGAAATAATCCAGCCTATCATGGAATCCTTCGAAAAGGCTTCAGGAGCAAAAACGAATCCGAGGAAGACAGTGCTACTACCAATAGGCAACGGCAGACTGCAACCAGCGAGACAGTGGTACCGAGTGACAAACAACCATAAAGCACTCGGAGTGGAACTACAGCAGTGCCCTCTGAAAATGGCAGCACAAAACTGGCGCAGCGTCTTGAACACGACGAGAGGGCTCGTGAGGACGCACGCGAACCGGAGCCTGACGCTGAGCCAAAGAGTGCAGCTGGTAAACGAAACGATCCTGTCGAAAGCGTGGTACATGGCCCAAATACTATGTGCTCCGACAGAAATTGCGCGAGCGATAGGAGGCGCGGCGTACTACCTGCTGTGGAGGCGGGAAATCTTCAAGGTCTCCCAGGCGACGTGTTTCCTGTCGAGGGATGAAGGCGGACTCGGACTGACGGACGTAAAAACAAAATGCGCGGCACTGCTCCTACACCGCGCGATGAAAATGGCGAATCAGAACAATAACAGTATAACGTCCAGCCTGATCCACGAATATAAACCTGAATCTGAAGAGGCTCCTGTAGACACTACGCACATACCATTCAAGTTGCGGCACATAAAACAGATGGCAATCGACAAAAGTTACATCACCGCGGTCGTTGCCAACCCACAACAAAGAACTGCGAGAAAGATCTACAGCGCTCTGAGGGGGAAGGCAAGAAAGTCCAAAATAGAGACGAGACTTCCAGATCACGACTGGCCACAGGTTTGGAAGAACGTCTCGGAACGGACACTTCCTGAGCACGCCAGGGACACGTGGTATAAAATCATCCACGAAACAGTACCAACAAACGAAAAACTGGCACGCATAAAGATGCGGGAATCCCCAAACTGCGAACTCTGCAACCAGACCGACACCATCGAGCATCGGTTTGGCTGCAGAGAGAGCGGGGAAATATGGGCGACAGCGAGAAGTATGATCGCCCACATCAACAGAACCGACGAGAGGGCGATACATGTCTCAGCTGTCACTGTCCCGGACGCGAAGCCTTTCCCCAACGCAAAACGCCTGGCCACAATGTGGATCACCGCCATGACGGCACACGCCATCGTCTCCAAACGGCAGATCGACAAGGCGCAGTTCCTCACGGACCTGTGGGAGGAACACAGGAGGGCCAAACAACGCGCAAAGTACCGAGAGACCTTCCAGAACTTCCTGCAGGTCCCGCTGGACGCCGCCTTCCGAGACGCCTTCAACACAACGTGACCGACGCCCTCCCATAACACCAACACCCCAGTCGCTGAGGACGTCGCCCACCGATCTCCCCAAATCCCCGACGTCAAGTGTGGTGCATTGCGAAAGTGTTGCGAAAACGCGCGCAAAGTGAAAGTGGGAACGTGTAGCAGTGCCAAAGTGAGAGTGACGTGTGCCATTCGTAGTCAAAAGTGATGATAGTCAAATACAGCAGGCAAAAGGAAATAATCAGCCATAAATTTAGTGTACCAAGAAAACAACAAAATATCAAACAGTGTATATCATGTCATTGTGTCCTCTCACTCATATTCTCTCTCTCCCTCTCGCTCTCTCCACTCAAGGTACGTCTATCCTTTCTCTTATCTTTTTGTTTTTTGTTTTTTTTTTTGTGTTTTTGATTTCTTGTTTTGTTGTGTTTTATTAATGTGCTGTATGTATGTATATATACATATACAGATGTATGTATATAAATTTCGGCCCATCATGTGCTTAAACGTAGCATGCCTCTTTGCCACCAACAAAATATTAACACTAGACATTCTTCACACCAAATTTCGTGTAAACTGTTGCGACCCAACTTAGGCAGTACACTAACAATCTCCTGCATTCACGATATTACCCACATAGATGCTCTGGTATATATTCCATATTCGCTTTAGCAAACTTGCCAAAATAGGCACACTTAAGTACCATAGATGAATACTACTTTCCTTTTTTTGTACTCTAAATTTAAGAAAAAAAAAATCAAAGTAACGTAAGTTAGTAATTAAAAAGACAAAACAACTGACAGTGAAAATGTAGCTGATGGACACTCAGTGGAAAGTTTTGTAACTCAACCAAAAGACTACTCAAAGAACAATCAAAACAGAAAACGACAAAATGAAAATAACCGATCAATAATCAAGCACTCCACTTCATGTAAAGACCTGTAATTGTTAAAAATTGTAAATAAAAGTTTATATACGTTACAAAAAAAAAAAAGGTGCTGTTGGCTCTATCTCATTTTTTAACTTTTACGTCGCTACACCTGCCAGGCCTCTTTTTCGTACTAACTTTCAGGTGTGACATGGATGCTTCCACGAGCATTTTAAAGTACTGTACTAAACGAAAGACACGAAATTACAGTAGTGAACTCAGTTTGAGCAAGAATGCGCGGAGGAAGAGTGCTAGGAACTCGTTGGAAATAACGAAACACTACGAATCGACAGATGTGTCCTTGAAATGCGTCAGAGCCAACTGTTTTGTAGCAGTGCTAAATTCCAAAAACTAACTAAATACATAAATTAAAAAAAAAAAAAAAATCAGCCGTTCTCGTCAGATCGACGAAGATAAGCAACAACGTTAGTATTCGGATCGGCGACCGCCTGGGAACTCTGGCTGTCTTCATTTTTTGTCGCTACCCCTGCCAGCCCTCTACTCATGCTACCTTTCTCGTGTGACAAAGATGCTTCCATACTGATTTTAAACTAGATGCGATATTAAGGAACTCCGTTTGAAGAAGAGTGTGCCAAGGAAGATTAGCAAAGTGTCTCTGCAAATAACGAAACAGTATGAAACGACAGAAATGTTGTGAAATACGTCAGGGCATATTGTTTTGTAGCAGTGCACATCTGCAAATTTGTAAACAAAAATTTATCTTTCGCCTCTAGAGGAGATGGATGCTTTGTTGAACCTGTGTCCTCTGTCCGTGTTTTCGCACCTTTCCACGGCACCTTCCCAGCGCAGCGCTGCTCTAGTAGCTCCCAACGGCCGCCCACGGCGTCTCGGACACGCCGGTCAGGCCCGCGGCCGTCTCGCAGATGTTTCTCGTGCTTGTGCGGTCATATGGACCGCGACCCGAGCGGCAGCGAGCGGCAGTCGGGACAAGTCGGGACGGAAGGGAAGGGAAGGGAAGGGGAGGGGAGGGGACAGGCGAGAACGCACCGCGCAAATTACACAAATATCTGAAAAGCGCGGCGCGTGTCAGGCAGGTGAGAAAGCTTCCGTCGGTCCAGCAGGACACTGCCACGCCCCGCGCGGTCCCCCCGCCGCCCGGCCGCGCGCAAGCCCCACAAGATGCGTCGCCCGCGAGTGTCGGAGGCCGCACGCACCAAACGAATGATAGGCGGTGCAACGAGCAGCTGTGTTGTGCGTCTCACCCACGTGGCGGCGCGCGGCACTGCGCGTCGCCTTCGAGGTGGAAGGACGTGCTTTGCGTCAAATGTGCCACGGAAAACGGCGATTGCGTGTGTTGGGAGAAGGGGCGAACGCTTCTTCTGCAGTGCGGCTACGTAATAAGGACGCCAACGGCCATACCATGTTGAATACACCGGTTCTCGTCCGATCACCGAAGTTAAGCAACATCGGGCCCGGTTAGTACTTGGATGGGTGACCGCCTGGGAACACCGGTATCATAGCCCACGCAGCAACAACGAGGAGACCCGCAGCCGTAATCTCTGTCGATTTCCATAAGGCTTTCGACAGGATCAGTCACCGGTACCTGCTGAAAACCATCGCACGCCTCGGATTCGGACCAAAATTCGGCAGAACAATCAGGAACGTCATCACAAATGCCACCTCAACCGTAACAATAAACGGATGGACTTCCAAGTCAATAAGACTGGGAAGATCCGTCAGGCAAGGATGTCCATTATCTATGGCTCTTTTTACAATAGCTCTCGATCCCCTACTTCGAAAACTAACAGCCGAAATCGGAGGATACACAATGGGAGCAACAAACATCGCATGTATGGCCTATGCTGACGACATGGGCATCTTCATTCAGAACGAGAACGAACTAGAAATAATCCAGCCTATCATGGAATCCTTCGAAAAGGCTTCAGGAGCAAAAACGAATCCGAGGAAGACAGTGCTACTACCAATAGGCAACGGCAGACTGCAACCAGCGAGACAGTGGTACCGAGTGACAAACAACCATAAAGCACTCGGAGTGGAACTACAGCAGTGCCCTCTGAAAATGGCAGCACAAAACTGGCGCAGCGTCTTGAACACGACGAGAGGGCTCGTGAGGACGCACGCGAACCGGAGCCTGACGCTGAGCCAAAGAGTGCAGCTGGTAAACGAAACGATCCTGTCGAAAGCGTGGTACATGGCCCAAATACTATGTGCTCCGACAGAAATTGCGCGAGCGATAGGAGGCGCGGCGTACTACCTGCTGTGGAGGCGGGAAATCTTCAAGGTCTCCCAGGCGACGTGTTTCCTGTCGAGGGATGAAGGCGGACTCGGACTGACGGACGTAAAAACAAAATGCGCGGCACTGCTCCTACACCGCGCGATGAAAATGGCGAATCAGAACAATAACAGTATAACGTCCAGCCTGATCCACGAATATAAACCTGAATCTGAAGAGGCTCCTGTAGACACTACGCACATACCATTCAAGTTGCGGCACATAAAACAGATGGCAATCGACAAAAGTTACATCACCGCGGTCGTTGCCAACCCACAACAAAGAACTGCGAGAAAGATCTACAGCGCTCTGAGGGGGAAGGCAAGAAAGTCCAAAATAGAGACGAGACTTCCAGATCACGACTGGCCACAGGTTTGGAAGAACGTCTCGGAACGGACACTTCCTGAGCACGCCAGGGACACGTGGTATAAAATCATCCACGAAACAGTACCAACAAACGAAAAACTGGCACGCATAAAGATGCGGGAATCCCCAAACTGCGAACTCTGCAACCAGACCGACACCATCGAGCATCGGTTTGGCTGCAGAGAGAGCGGGGAAATATGGGCGACAGCGAGAAGTATGATCGCCCACATCAACAGAACCGACGAGAGGGCGATACATGTCTCAGCTGTCACTGTCCCGGACGCGAAGCCTTTCCCCAACGCAAAACGCCTGGCCACAATGTGGATCACCGCCATGACGGCACACGCCATCGTCTCCTAACGGCAGATCGACAAGGCGCAGTTCCTCACGGACCTGTGGGAGGAACACAGGAGGGCCAAACAACGCGCAAAGTACCGAGAGACCTTCCAGAACTTCCTGCAGGTCCCGCTGGACGCCGCCTTCCGAGACGCCTTCAACACAACGTGACCGACGCCCTCCCATAACACCAACACCCCAGTCGCTGAGGACGTCGCCCACCGATCTCCCCAAATCCCCGACGTCAAGTGTGGTGCATTGCGAAAGTGTTGCGAAAACGCGCGCAAAGTGAAAGTGGGAACGTGTAGCAGTGCCAAAGTGAGAGTGACGTGTGCCATTCGTAGTCAAAAGTGATGATAGTCAAATACAGCAGGCAAAAGGAAATAATCAGCCATAAATTTAGTGTACCAAGAAAACAACAAAATATCAAACAGTGTATATCATGTCATTGTGTCCTCTCACTCATATTCTCTCTCTCCCTCTCGCTCTCTCCACTCAAGGTACGTCTATCCTTTCTCTTATCTTTTTGTTTTTTGTTTTTTTTTTTTGTGTTTTTGATTTCTTGTTTTGTTGTGTTTTATTAATGTGCTGTATGTATGTATATATACATATACAGATGTATGTATATAAATTTCGGCCCATCATGTGCTTAAACGTAGCATGCCTCTTTGCCACCAACAAAATATTAACACTAGACATTCTTCACACCAAATTTCGTGTAAACTGTTGCGACCCAACTTAGGCAGTACACTAACAATCTCCTGCATTCACGATATTACCCACATAGATGCTCTGGTATATATTCCATATTCGCTTTAGCAAACTTGCCAAAATAGGCACACTTAAGTACCATAGATGAATACTACTTTCCTTTTTTTGTACTCTAAATTTAAGAAAAAAAAAATCAAAGTAACGTAAGTTAGTAATTAAAAAGACAAAACAACTGACAGTGAAAATGTAGCTGCTGGACACTCAGTGGAAAGTTTTGTAACTCAACCAAAAGACTACTCAAAGAACAATCAAAACAGAAAACGACAAAATGAAAATAACCGATCAATAATCAAGCACTCCACTTCATGTAAAGACCTGTAATTGTTAAAAATTGTAAATAAAAGTTTATATACGTTACAAAAAAAAAAAAAGGTGCTGTTGGCTCTATCTCATTTTTTAACTTTTACGTCGCTACACCTGCCAGGCCTCTTTTTCGTACTAACTTTCAGGTGTGACATGGATGCTTCCACGAGCATTTTAAAGTACTGTACTAAACGAAAGACACGAAATTACAGTAGTGAACTCAGTTTGAGCAAGAATGCGCGGAGGAAGAGTGCTAGGAACTCGTTGGAAATAACGAAACACTACGAATCGACAGATGTGTCCTTGAAATGCGTCAGAGCCAACTGTTTTGTAGCAGTGCTAAATTCCAAAAACTAACTAAATACATAAATTAAAAAAAAAAAAAAAAATCAGCCGTTCTCGTCAGATCGACGAAGATAAGCAACAACGTTAGTATTCGGATCGGCGACCGCCTGGGAACTCTGGCTGTCTTCATTTTTTGCTTTTTTGTCGCTACCCCTGCCAGCCCTCTACTCATGCTACCTTTCTCGTGTGACAAAGATGCTTCCATACTGATTTTAAACTAGATGCGATATTAAGGAACTCCGTTTGAAGAAGAGTGTGCCAAGGAAGATTAGCAAAGTGTCTCTGCAAATAACGAAACAGTATGAAACGACAGAAATGTTGTGAAATACGTCAGGGCATATTGTTTTGTAGCAGTGCACATCTGCAAATTTGTAAACAAAAATTTATCTTTCGCCTCTAGAGGAGATGGATGCTTTGTTGAACCTGTGTCCTCTGTCCGTGTTTTCGCACCTTTCCACGGCACCTTCCCAGCGCAGCGCTGCTCTAGTAGCTCCCAACGGCCGCCCACGGCGTCTCGGACACGCCGGTCAGGCCCGCGGCCGTCTCGCAGATGTTTCTCGTGCTTGTGCGGTCATATGGACCGCGACCCGAGCGGCAGCGAGCGGCAGTCGGGACAAGTCGGGACGGAAGGGAAGGGAAGGGAAGGGGAGGGGAGGGGACAGGCGAGAACGCACCGCGCAAATTACACAAATATCTGAAAAGCGCGGCGCGTGTCAGGCAGGTGAGAAAGCTTCCGTCGGTCCAGCAGGACACTGCCACGCCCCGCGCGGTCCCCCCGCCGCCCGGCCGCGCGCAAGCCCCACAAGATGCGTCGCCCGCGAGTGTCGGAGGCCGCACGCACCAAACGAATGATAGGCGGTGCAACGAGCAGCTGTGTTGTGCGTCTCACCCACGTGGCGGCGCGCGGCACTGCGCGTCGCCTTCGAGGTGGAAGGACGTGCTTTGCGTCAAATGTGCCACGGAAAACGGCGATTGCGTGTGTTGGGAGAAGGGGCGAACGCTTCTTCTGCAGTGCGGCTACGTAATAAGGACGCCAACGGCCATACCATGTTGAATACACCGGTTCTCGTCCGATCACCGAAGTTAAGCAACATCGGGCCCGGTTAGTACTTGGATGGGTGACCGCCTGGGAACACCGGTATCATAGCCCACGCAGCAACAACGAGGAGACCCGCAGCCGTAATCTCTGTCGATTTCCATAAGGCTTTCGACAGGATCAGTCACCGGTACCTGCTGAAAACCATCGCACGCCTCGGATTCGGACCAAAATTCGGCAGAACAATCAGGAACGTCATCACAAATGCCACCTCAACCGTAACAATAAACGGATGGACTTCCAAGTCAATAAGACTGGGAAGATCCGTCAGGCAAGGATGTCCATTATCTATGGCTCTTTTTACAATAGCTCTCGATCCCCTACTTCGAAAACTAACAGCCGAAATCGGAGGATACACAATGGGAGCAACAAACATCGCATGTATGGCCTATGCTGACGACATGGGCATCTTCATTCAGAACGAGAACGAACTAGAAATAATCCAGCCTATCATGGAATCCTTCGAAAAGGCTTCAGGAGCAAAAACGAATCCGAGGAAGACAGTGCTACTACCAATAGGCAACGGCAGACTGCAACCAGCGAGACAGTGGTACCGAGTGACAAACAACCATAAAGCACTCGGAGTGGAACTACAGCAGTGCCCTCTGAAAATGGCAGCACAAAACTGGCGCAGCGTCTTGAACACGACGAGAGGGCTCGTGAGGACGCACGCGAACCGGAGCCTGACGCTGAGCCAAAGAGTGCAGCTGGTAAACGAAACGATCCTGTCGAAAGCGTGGTACATGGCCCAAATACTATGTGCTCCGACAGAAATTGCGCGAGCGATAGGAGGCGCGGCGTACTACCTGCTGTGGAGGCGGGAAATCTTCAAGGTCTCCCAGGCGACGTGTTTCCTGTCGAGGGATGAAGGCGGACTCGGACTGACGGACGTAAAAACAAAATGCGCGGCACTGCTCCTACACCGTGCGATGAAAATGGCGAATCAGAACAATAACAGTATAACGTCCAGCCTGATCCACGAATATAAACCTGAATCTGAAGAGGCTCCTGTAGACACTACGCACATACCATTCAAGTTGCGGCACATAAAACAGATGGCAATCGACAAAAGTTACATCACCGCGGTCGTTGCCAACCCACAACAAAGAACTGCGAGAAAGATCTACAGCGCTCTGAGGGGGAAGGCAAGAAAGTCCAAAATAGAGACGAGACTTCCAGATCACGACTGGCCACAGGTTTGGAAGAACGTCTCGGAACGGACACTTCCTGAGCACGCCAGGGACACGTGGTATAAAATCATCCACGAAACAGTACCAACAAACGAAAAACTGGCACGCATAAAGATGCGGGAATCCCCAAACTGCGAACTCTGCAACCAGACCGACACCATCGAGCATCGGTTTGGCTGCAGAGAGAGCGGGGAAATATGGGCGACAGCGAGAAGTATGATCGCCCACATCAACAGAACCGACGAGAGGGCGATACATGTCTCAGCTGTCACTGTCCCGGACGCGAAGCCTTTCCCCAACGCAAAACGCCTGGCCACAATGTGGATCACCGCCATGACGGCACACGCCATCGTCTCCAAACGGCAGATCGACAAGGCGCAGTTCCTCACGGACCTGTGGGAGGAACACAGGAGGGCCAAACAACGCGCAAAGTACCGAGAGACCTTCCAGAACTTCCTGCAGGTCCCGCTGGACGCCGCCTTCCGAGACGCCTTCAACACAACGTGACCGACGCCCTCCCATAACACCAACACCCCAGTCGCTGAGGACGTCGCCCACCGATCTCCCCAAATCCCCGACGTCAAGTGTGGTGCATTGCGAAAGTGTTGCGAAAACGCGCGCAAAGTGAAAGTGGGAACGTGTAGCAGTGCCAAAGTGAGAGTGACGTGTGCCATTCGTAGTCAAAAGTGATGATAGTCAAATACAGCAGGCAAAAGGAAATAATCAGCCATAAATTTAGTGTACCAAGAAAACAACAAAATATCAAACAGTGTATATCATGTCATTGTGTCCTCTCACTCATATTCTCTCTCTCCCTCTCGCTCTCTCCACTCAAGGTACGTCTATCCTTTCTCTTATCTTTTTGTTTTTTGTTTTTTTTTTTTGTGTTTTTGATTTCTTGTTTTGTTGTGTTTTATTAATGTGCTGTATGTATGTATATATACATATACAGATGTATGTATATAAATTTCGGCCCATCATGTGCTTAAACGTAGCATGCCTCTTTGCCACCAACAAAATATTAACACTAGACATTCTTCACACCAAATTTCGTGTAAACTGTTGCGACCCAACTTAGGCAGTACACTAACAATCTCCTGCATTCACGATATTACCCACATAGATGCTCTGGTATATATTCCATATTCGCTTTAGCAAACTTGCCAAAATAGGCACACTTAAGTACCATAGATGAATACTACTTTCCTTTTTTTGTACTCTAAATTTAAGAAAAAAAAAATCAAAGTAACGTAAGTTAGTAATTAAAAAGACAAAACAACTGACAGTGAAAATGTAGCTGATGGACACTCAGTGGAAAGTTTTGTAACTCAACCAAAAGACTACTCAAAGAACAATCAAAACAGAAAACGACAAAATGAAAATAACCGATCAATAATCAAGCACTCCACTTCATGTAAAGACCTGTAATTGTTAAAAATTGTAAATAAAAGTTTATATACGTTACAAAAAAAAAAAAAGGTGCTGTTGGCTCTATCTCATTTTTTAACTTTTACGTCGCTACACCTGCCAGGCCTCTTTTTCGTACTAACTTTCAGGTGTGACATGGATGCTTCCACGAGCATTTTAAAGTACTGTACTAAACGAAAGACACGAAATTACAGTAGTGAACTCAGTTTGAGCAAGAATGCGCGGAGGAAGAGTGCTAGGAACTCGTTGGAAATAACGAAACACTACGAATCGACAGATGTGTCCTTGAAATGCGTCAGAGCCAACTGTTTTGTAGCAGTGCTAAATTCCAAAAACTAACTAAATACATAAATTAAAAAAAAAAAAAAAATCAGCCGTTCTCGTCAGATCGACGAAGATAAGCAACAACGTTAGTATTCGGATCGGCGACCGCCTGGGAACTCTGGCTGTCTTCATTTTTTGCTTTTTTGTCGCTACCCCTGCCAGCCCTCTACTCATGCTACCTTTCTCGTGTGACAAAGATGCTTCCATACTGATTTTAAACTAGATGCGATATTAAGGAACTCCGTTTGAAGAAGAGTGTGCCAAGGAAGATTAGCAAAGTGTCTCTGCAAATAACGAAACAGTATGAAACGACAGAAATGTTGTGAAATACGTCAGGGCATATTGTTTTGTAGCAGTGCACATCTGCAAATTTGTAAACAAAAATTTATCTTTCGCCTCTAGAGGAGATGGATGCTTTGTTGAACCTGTGTCCTCTGTCCGTGTTTTCGCACCTTTCCACGGCACCTTCCCAGCGCAGCGCTGCTCTAGTAGCTCCCAACGGCCGCCCACGGCGTCTCGGACACGCCGGTCAGGCCCGCGGCCGTCTCGCAGATGTTTCTCGTGCTTGTGCGGTCATATGGACCGCGACCCGAGCGGCAGCGAGCGGCAGTCGAGCAAAGTCGGGACAAGTCGGGACGGAAGGGGAGGGGACAGGCGAGAACGCACCGCGCAAATTACACAAATATCTGAAAAGCGCGGCGCGTGTCAGGCAGGTGAGAAAGCTTCCGTCGGTCCAGCAGGACACTGCCACGCCCCGCGCGGTCCCCCCGCCGCCCGGCCGCGCGCAAGCCCCACAAGATGCGTCGCCCGCGAGTGTCGGAGGCCGCACGCACCAAACGAATGATAGGCGGTGCAACGAGCAGCTGTGTTGTGCGTCTCACCCACGTGGCGGCGCGCGGCACTGCGCGTCGCCTTCGAGGTGGAAGGACGTGCTTTGCGTCAAATGTGCCACGGAAAACGGCGATTGCGTGTGTTGGGAGAAGGGGCGAACGCTTCTTCTGCAGTGCGGCTACGTAATAAGGACGCCAACGGCCATACCATGTTGAATACACCGGTTCTCGTCCGATCACCGAAGTTAAGCAACATCGGGCCCGGTTAGTACTTGGATGGGTGACCGCCTGGGAACACCGGTATCATAGCCCACGCAGCAACAACGAGGAGACCCGCAGCCGTAATCTCTGTCGATTTCCATAAGGCTTTCGACAGGATCAGTCACCGGTACCTGCTGAAAACCATCGCACGCCTCGGATTCGGACCAAAATTCGGCAGAACAATCAGGAACGTCATCACAAATGCCACCTCAACCGTAACAATAAACGGATGGACTTCCAAGTCAATAAGACTGGGAAGATCCGTCAGGCAAGGATGTCCATTATCTATGGCTCTTTTTACAATAGCTCTCGATCCCCTACTTCGAAAACTAACAGCCGAAATCGGAGGATACACAATGGGAGCAACAAACATCGCATGTATGGCCTATGCTGACGACATGGGCATCTTCATTCAGAACGAGAACGAACTAGAAATAATCCAGCCTATCATGGAATCCTTCGAAAAGGCTTCAGGAGCAAAAACGAATCCGAGGAAGACAGTGCTACTACCAATAGGCAACGGCAGACTGCAACCAGCGAGACAGTGGTACCGAGTGACAAACAACCATAAAGCACTCGGAGTGGAACTACAGCAGTGCCCTCTGAAAATGGCAGCACAAAACTGGCGCAGCGTCTTGAACACGACGAGAGGGCTCGTGAGGACGCACGCGAACCGGAGCCTGACGCTGAGCCAAAGAGTGCAGCTGGTAAACGAAACGATCCTGTCGAAAGCGTGGTACATGGCCCAAATACTATGTGCTCCGACAGAAATTGCGCGAGCGATAGGAGGCGCGGCGTACTACCTGCTGTGGAGGCGGGAAATCTTCAAGGTCTCCCAGGCGACGTGTTTCCTGTCGAGGGATGAAGGCGGACTCTGACTGACGGACGTAAAAACAAAATGCGCGGCACTGCTCCTACACCGCGCGATGAAAATGGCGAATCAGAACAATAACAGTATAACGTCCAGCCTGATCCACGAATATAAACCTGAATCTGAAGAGGCTCCTGTAGACACTACGCACATACCATTCAAGTTGCGGCACATAAAACAGATGGCAATCGACAAAAGTTACATCACCGCGGTCGTTGCCAACCCACAACAAAGAACTGCGAGAAAGATCTACAGCGCTCTGAGGGGGAAGGCAAGAAAGTCCAAAATAGAGACGAGACTTCCAGATCACGACTGGCCACAGGTTTGGAAGAACGTCTCGGAACGGACACTTCCTGAGCACGCCAGGGACACGTGGTATAAAATCATCCACGAAACAGTACCAACAAACGAAAAACTGGCACGCATAAAGATGCGGGAATCCCCAAACTGCGAACTCTGCAACCAGACCGACACCATCGAGCATCGGTTTGGCTGCAGAGAGAGCGGGGAAATATGGGCGACAGCGAGAAGTATGATCGCCCACATCAACAGAACCGACGAGAGGGCGATACATGTCTCAGCTGTCACTGTCCCGGACGCGAAGCCTTTCCCCAACGCAAAACGCCTGGCCACAATGTGGATCACCGCCATGACGGCACACGCCATCGTCTCCTAACGGCAGATCGACAAGGCGCAGTTCCTCACGGACCTGTGGGAGGAACACAGGAGGGCCAAACAACGCGCAAAGTACCGAGAGACCTTCCAGAACTTCCTGCAGGTCCCGCTGGACGCCGCCTTCCGAGACGCCTTCAACACAACGTGACCGACGCCCTCCCATAACACCAACACCCCAGTCGCTGAGGACGTCGCCCACCGATCTCCCCAAATCCCCGACGTCAAGTGTGGTGCATTGCGAAAGTGTTGCGAAAACGCGCGCAAAGTGAAAGTGGGAACGTGTAGCAGTGCCAAAGTGAGAGTGACGTGTGCCATTCGTAGTCAAAAGTGATGATAGTCAAATACAGCAGGCAAAAGGAAATAATCAGCCATAAATTTAGTGTACCAAGAAAACAACAAAATATCAAACAGTGTATATCATGTCATTGTGTCCTCTCACTCATATTCTCTCTCTCCCTCTCGCTCTCTCCACTCAAGGTACGTCTATCCTTTCTCTTATCTTTTTGTTTTTTGTTTTTTTTTTTGTGTTTTTGATTTCTTGTTTTGTTGTGTTTTATTAATGTGCTGTATGTATGTATATATACATATACAGATGTATGTATATAAATTTCGGCCCATCATGTGCTTAAACGTAGCATGCCTCTTTGCCACCAACAAAATATTAACACTAGACATTCTTCACACCAAATTTCGTGTAAACTGTTGCGACCCAACTTAGGCAGTACACTAACAATCTCCTGCATTCACGATATTACCCACATAGATGCTCTGGTATATATTCCATATTCGCTTTAGCAAACTTGCCAAAATAGGCACACTTAAGTACCATAGATGAATACTACTTTCCTTTTTTTGTACTCTAAATTTAAGAAAAAAAAAATCAAAGTAACGTAAGTTAGTAATTAAAAAGACAAAACAACTGACAGTGAAAATGTAGCTGATGGACACTCAGTGGAAAGTTTTGTAACTCAACCAAAAGACTACTCAAAGAACAATCAAAACAGAAAACGACAAAATGAAAATAACCGATCAATAATCAAGCACTCCACTTCATGTAAAGACCTGTAATTGTTAAAAATTGTAAATAAAAGTTTATATACGTTACAAAAAAAAAAAAGGTGCTGTTGGCTCTATCTCATTTTTTAACTTTTACGTCGCTACACCTGCCAGGCCTCTTTTTCGTACTAACTTTCAGGTGTGACATGGATGCTTCCACGAGCATTTTAAAGTACTGTACTAAACGAAAGACACGAAATTACAGTAGTGAACTCAGTTTGAGCAAGAATGCGCGGAGGAAGAGTGCTAGGAACTCGTTGGAAATAACGAAACACTACGAATCGACAGATGTGTCCTTGAAATGCGTCAGAGCCAACTGTTTTGTAGCAGTGCTAAATTCCAAAAACTAACTAAATACATAAATTAAAAAAAAAAAAAAAATCAGCCGTTCTCGTCAGATCGACGAAGATAAGCAACAACGTTAGTATTCGGATCGGCGACCGCCTGGGAACTCTGGCTGTCTTCATTTTTTGTCGCTACCCCTGCCAGCCCTCTACTCATGCTACCTTTCTCGTGTGACAAAGATGCTTCCATACTGATTTTAAACTAGATGCGATATTAAGGAACTCCGTTTGAAGAAGAGTGTGCCAAGGAAGATTAGCAAAGTGTCTCTGCAAATAACGAAACAGTATGAAACGACAGAAATGTTGTGAAATACGTCAGGGCATATTGTTTTGTAGCAGTGCACATCTGCAAATTTGTAAACAAAAATTTATCTTTCGCCTCTAGAGGAGATGGATGCTTTGTTGAACCTGTGTCCTCTGTCCGTGTTTTCGCACCTTTCCACGGCACCTTCCCAGCGCAGCGCTGCTCTAGTAGCTCCCAACGGCCGCCCACGGCGTCTCGGACACGCCGGTCAGGCCCGCGGCCGTCTCGCAGATGTTTCTCGTGCTTGTGCGGTCATATGGACCGCGACCCGAGCGGCAGCGAGCGGCAGTCGGGACAAGTCGGGACGGAAGGGAAGGGAAGGGAAGGGGAGGGGAGGGGACAGGCGAGAACGCACCGCGCAAATTACACAAATATCTGAAAAGCGCGGCGCGTGTCAGGCAGGTGAGAAAGCTTCCGTCGGTCCAGCAGGACACTGCCACGCCCCGCGCGGTCCCCCCGCCGCCCGGCCGCGCGCAAGCCCCACAAGATGCGTCGCCCGCGAGTGTCGGAGGCCGCACGCACCAAACGAATGATAGGCGGTGCAACGAGCAGCTGTGTTGTGCGTCTCACCCACGTGGCGGCGCGCGGCACTGCGCGTCGCCTTCGAGGTGGAAGGACGTGCTTTGCGTCAAATGTGCCACGGAAAACGGCGATTGCGTGTGTTGGGAGAAGGGGCGAACGCTTCGTCTGCAGTGCGGCTACGTAATAAGGACGCCAACGGCCATACCATGTTGAATACACCGGTTCTCGTCCGATCACCGAAGTTAAGCAACATCGGGCCCGGTTAGTACTTGGATGGGTGACCGCCTGGGAACACCGGTATCATAGCCCACGCAGCAACAACGAGGAGACCCGCAGCCGTAATCTCTGTCGATTTCCATAAGGCTTTCGACAGGATCAGTCACCGGTACCTGCTGAAAACCATCGCACGCCTCGGATTCGGACCAAAATTCGGCAGAACAATCAGGAACGTCATCACAAATGCCACCTCAACCGTAACAATAAACGGATGGACTTCCAAGTCAATAAGACTGGGAAGATCCGTCAGGCAAGGATGTCCATTATCTATGGCTCTTTTTACAATAGCTCTCGATCCCCTACTTCGAAAACTAACAGCCGAAATCGGAGGATACACAATGGGAGCAACAAACATCGCATGTATGGCCTATGCTGACGACATGGGCATCTTCATTCAGAACGAGAACGAACTAGAAATAATCCAGCCTATCATGGAATCCTTCGAAAAGGCTTCAGGAGCAAAAACGAATCCGAGGAAGACAGTGCTACTACCAATAGGCAACGGCAGACTGCAACCAGCGAGACAGTGGTACCGAGTGACAAACAACCATAAAGCACTCGGAGTGGAACTACAGCAGTGCCCTCTGAAAATGGCAGCACAAAACTGGCGCAGCGTCTTGAACACGACGAGAGGGCTCGTGAGGACGCACGCGAACCGGAGCCTGACGCTGAGCCAAAGAGTGCAGCTGGTAAACGAAACGATCCTGTCGAAAGCGTGGTACATGGCCCAAATACTATGTGCTCCGACAGAAATTGCGCGAGCGATAGGAGGCGCGGCGTACTACCTGCTGTGGAGGCGGGAAATCTTCAAGGTCTCCCAGGCGACGTGTTTCCTGTCGAGGGATGAAGGCGGACTCGGACTGACGGACGTAAAAACAAAATGCGCGGCACTGCTCCTACACCGCGCGATGAAAATGGCGAATCAGAACAATAACAGTATAACGTCCAGCCTGATCCACGAATATAAACCTGAATCTGAAGAGGCTCCTGTAGACACTACGCACATACCATTCAAGTTGCGGCACATAAAACAGATGGCAATCGACAAAAGTTACATCACCGCGGTCGTTGCCAACCCACAACAAAGAACTGCGAGAAAGATCTACAGCGCTCTGAGGGGGAAGGCAAGAAAGTCCAAAATAGAGACGAGACTTCCAGATCACGACTGGCCACAGGTTTGGAAGAACGTCTCGGAACGGACACTTCCTGAGCACGCCAGGGACACGTGGTATAAAATCATCCACGAAACAGTACCAACAAACGAAAAACTGGCACGCATAAAGATGCGGGAATCCCCAAACTGCGAACTCTGCAACCAGACCGACACCATCGAGCATCGGTTTGGCTGCAGAGAGAGCGGGGAAATATGGGCGACAGCGAGAAGTATGATCGCCCACATCAACAGAACCGACGAGAGGGCGATACATGTCTCAGCTGTCACTGTCCCGGACGCGAAGCCTTTCCCCAACGCAAAACGCCTGGCCACAATGTGGATCACCGCCATGACGGCACACGCCATCGTCTCCTAACGGCAGATCGACAAGGCGCAGTTCCTCACGGACCTGTGGGAGGAACACAGGAGGGCCAAACAACGCGCAAAGTACCGAGAGACCTTCCAGAACTTCCTGCAGGTCCCGCTGGACGCCGCCTTCCGAGACGCCTTCAACACAACGTGACCGACGCCCTCCCATAACACCAACACCCCAGTCGCTGAGGACGTCGCCCACCGATCTCCCCAAATCCCCGACGTCAAGTGTGGTGCATTGCGAAAGTGTTGCGAAAACGCGCGCAAAGTGAAAGTGGGAACGTGTAGCAGTGCCAAAGTGAGAGTGACGTGTGCCATTCGTAGTCAAAAGTGATGATAGTCAAATACAGCAGGCAAAAGGAAATAATCAGCCATAAATTTAGTGTACCAAGAAAACAACAAAATATCAAACAGTGTATATCATGTCATTGTGTCCTCTCACTCATATTCTCTCTCTCCCTCTCGCTCTCTCCACTCAAGGTACGTCTATCCTTTCTCTTATCTTTTTGTTTTTTGTTTTTTTTTTTTTGTGTTTTTGATTTCTTGTTTTGTTGTGTTTTATTAATGTGCTGTATGTATGTATATATACATATACAGATGTATGTATATAAATTTCGGCCCATCATGTGCTTAAACGTAGCATGCCTCTTTGCCACCAACAAAATATTAACACTAGACATTCTTCACACCAAATTTCGTGTAAACTGTTGCGACCCAACTTAGGCAGTACACTAACAATCTCCTGCATTCACGATATTACCCACATAGATGCTCTGGTATATATTCCATATTCGCTTTAGCAAACTTGCCAAAATAGGCACACTTAAGTACCATAGATGAATACTACTTTCCTTTTTTTGTACTCTAAATTTAAGAAAAAAAAAATCAAAGTAACGTAAGTTAGTAATTAAAAAGACAAAACAACTGACAGTGAAAATGTAGCTGATGGACACTCAGTGGAAAGTTTTGTAACTCAACCAAAAGACTACTCAAAGAACAATCAAAACAGAAAACGACAAAATGAAAATAACCGATCAATAATCAAGCACTCCACTTCATGTAAAGACCTGTAATTGTTAAAAATTGTAAATAAAAGTTTATATACGTTACAAAAAAAAAAAAGGTGCTGTTGGCTCTATCTCATTTTTTAACTTTTACGTCGCTACACCTGCCAGGCCTCTTTTTCGTACTAACTTTCAGGTGTGACATGGATGCTTCCACGAGCATTTTAAAGTACTGTACTAAACGAAAGACACGAAATTACAGTAGTGAACTCAGTTTGAGCAAGAATGCGCGGAGGAAGAGTGCTAGGAACTCGTTGGAAATAACGAAACACTACGAATCGACAGATGTGTCCTTGAAATGCGTCAGAGCCAACTGTTTTGTAGCAGTGCTAAATTCCAAAAACTAACTAAATACATAAATTAAAAAAAAAAAAAAAATCAGCCGTTCTCGTCAGATCGACGAAGATAAGCAACAACGTTAGTATTCGGATCGGCGACCGCCTGGGAACTCTGGCTGTCTTCATTTTTTGTCGCTACCCCTGCCAGCCCTCTACTCATGCTACCTTTCTCGTGTGACAAAGATGCTTCCATACTGATTTTAAACTAGATGCGATATTAAGGAACTCCGTTTGAAGAAGAGTGTGCCAAGGAAGATTAGCAAAGTGTCTCTGCAAATAACGAAACAGTATGAAACGACAGAAATGTTGTGAAATACGTCAGGGCATATTGTTTTGTAGCAGTGCACATCTGCAAATTTGTAAACAAAAATTTATCTTTCGCCTCTAGAGGAGATGGATGCTTTGTTGAACCTGTGTCCTCTGTCCGTGTTTTCGCACCTTTCCACGGCACCTTCCCAGCGCAGCGCTGCTCTAGTAGCTCCCAACGGCCGCCCACGGCGTCTCGGACACGCCGGTCAGGCCCGCGGCCGTCTCGCAGATGTTTCTCGTGCTTGTGCGGTCATATGGACCGCGACCCGAGCGGCAGCGAGCGGCAGTCGGGACAAGTCGGGACGGAAGGGAAGGGAAGGGAAGGGGAGGGGAGGGGACAGGCGAGAACGCACCGCGCAAATTACACAAATATCTGAAAAGCGCGGCGCGTGTCAGGCAGGTGAGAAAGCTTCCGTCGGTCCAGCAGGACACTGCCACGCCCCGCGCGGTCCCCCCGCCGCCCGGCCGCGCGCAAGCCCCACAAGATGCGTCGCCCGCGAGTGTCGGAGGCCGCACGCACCAAACGAATGATAGGCGGTGCAACGAGCAGCTGTGTTGTGCGTCTCACCCACGTGGCGGCGCGCGGCACTGCGCGTCGCCTTCGAGGTGGAAGGACGTGCTTTGCGTCAAATGTGCCACGGAAAACGGCGATTGCGTGTGTTGGGAGAAGGGGCGAACGCTTCTTCTGCAGTGCGGCTACGTAATAAGGACGCCAACGGCCATACCATGTTGAATACACCGGTTCTCGTCCGATCACCGAAGTTAAGCAACATCGGGCCCGGTTAGTACTTGGATGGGTGACCGCCTGGGAACACCGGTATCATAGCCCACGCAGCAACAACGAGGAGACCCGCAGCCGTAATCTCTGTCGATTTCCATAAGGCTTTCGACAGGATCAGTCACCGGTACCTGCTGAAAACCATCGCACGCCTCGGATTCGGACCAAAATTCGGCAGAACAATCAGGAACGTCATCACAAATGCCACCTCAACCGTAACAATAAACGGATGGACTTCCAAGTCAATAAGACTGGGAAGATCCGTCAGGCAAGGATGTCCATTATCTATGGCTCTTTTTACAATAGCTCTCGATCCCCTACTTCGAAAACTAACAGCCGAAATCGGAGGATACACAATGGGAGCAACAAACATCGCATGTATGGCCTATGCTGACGACATGGGCATCTTCATTCAGAACGAGAACGAACTAGAAATAATCCAGCCTATCATGGAATCCTTCGAAAAGGCTTCAGGAGCAAAAACGAATCCGAGGAAGACAGTGCTACTACCAATAGGCAACGGCAGACTGCAACCAGCGAGACAGTGGTACCGAGTGACAAACAACCATAAAGCACTCGGAGTGGAACTACAGCAGTGCCCTCTGAAAATGGCAGCACAAAACTGGCGCAGCGTCTTGAACACGACGAGAGGGCTCGTGAGGACGCACGCGAACCGGAGCCTGACGCTGAGCCAAAGAGTGCAGCTGGTAAACGAAACGATCCTGTCGAAAGCGTGGTACATGGCCCAAATACTATGTGCTCCGACAGAAATTGCGCGAGCGATAGGAGGCGCGGCGTACTACCTGCTGTGGAGGCGGGAAATCTTCAAGGTCTCCCAGGCGACGTGTTTCCTGTCGAGGGATGAAGGCGGACTCGGACTGACGGACGTAAAAACAAAATGCGCGGCACTGCTCCTACACCGCGCGATGAAAATGGCGAATCAGAACAATAACAGTATAACGTCCAGCCTGATCCACGAATATAAACCTGAATCTGAAGAGGCTCCTGTAGACACTACGCACATACCATTCAAGTTGCGGCACATAAAACAGATGGCAATCGACAAAAGTTACATCACCGCGGTCGTTGCCAACCCACAACAAAGAACTGCGAGAAAGATCTACAGCGCTCTGAGGGGGAAGGCAAGAAAGTCCAAAATAGAGACGAGACTTCCAGATCACGACTGGCCACAGGTTTGGAAGAACGTCTCGGAACGGACACTTCCTGAGCACGCCAGGGACACGTGGTATAAAATCATCCACGAAACAGTACCAACAAACGAAAAACTGGCACGCATAAAGATGCGGGAATCCCCAAACTGCGAACTCTGCAACCAGACCGACACCATCGAGCATCGGTTTGGCTGCAGAGAGAGCGGGGAAATATGGGCGACAGCGAGAAGTATGATCGCCCACATCAACAGAACCGACGAGAGGGCGATACATGTCTCAGCTGTCACTGTCCCGGACGCGAAGCCTTTCCCCAACGCAAAACGCCTGGCCACAATGTGGATCACCGCCATGACGGCACACGCCATCGTCTCCAAACGGCAGATCGACAAGGCGCAGTTCCTCACGGACCTGTGGGAGGAACACAGGAGGGCCAAACAACGCGCAAAGTACCGAGAGACCTTCCAGAACTTCCTGCAGGTCCCGCTGGACGCCGCCTTCCGAGACGCCTTCAACACAACGTGACCGACGCCCTCCCATAACACCAACACCCCAGTCGCTGAGGACGTCGCCCACCGATCTCCCCAAATCCCCGACGTCAAGTGTGGTGCATTGCGAAAGTGTTGCGAAAACGCGCGCAAAGTGAAAGTGGGAACGTGTAGCAGTGCCAAAGTGAGAGTGACGTGTGCCATTCGTAGTCAAAAGTGATGATAGTCAAATACAGCAGGCAAAAGGAAATAATCAGCCATAAATTTAGTGTACCAAGAAAACAACAAAATATCAAACAGTGTATATCATGTCATTGTGTCCTCTCACTCATATTCTCTCTCTCCCTCTCGCTCTCTCCACTCAAGGTACGTCTATCCTTTCTCTTATCTTTTTGTTTTTTGTTTTTTTTTTTGTGTTTTTGATTTCTTGTTTTGTTGTGTTTTATTAATGTGCTGTATGTATGTATATATACATATACAGATGTATGTATATAAATTTCGGCCCATCATGTGCTTAAACGTAGCATGCCTCTTTGCCACCAACAAAATATTAACACTAGACATTCTTCACACCAAATTTCGTGTAAACTGTTGCGACCCAACTTAGGCAGTACACTAACAATCTCCTGCATTCACGATATTACCCACATAGATGCTCTGGTATATATTCCATATTCGCTTTAGCAAACTTGCCAAAATAGGCACACTTAAGTACCATAGATGAATACTACTTTCCTTTTTTTGTACTCTAAATTTAAGAAAAAAAAAATCAAAGTAACGTAAGTTAGTAATTAAAAAGACAAAACAACTGACAGTGAAAATGTAGCTGATGGACACTCAGTGGAAAGTTTTGTAACTCAACCAAAAGACTACTCAAAGAACAATCAAAACAGAAAACGACAAAATGAAAATAACCGATCAATAATCAAGCACTCCACTTCATGTAAAGACCTGTAATTGTTAAAAATTGTAAATAAAAGTTTATATACGTTACAAAAAAAAAAAAGGTGCTGTTGGCTCTATCTCATTTTTTAACTTTTACGTCGCTACACCTGCCAGGCCTCTTTTTCGTACTAACTTTCAGGTGTGACATGGATGCTTCCACGAGCATTTTAAAGTACTGTACTAAACGAAAGACACGAAATTACAGTAGTGAACTCAGTTTGAGCAAGAATGCGCGGAGGAAGAGTGCTAGGAACTCGTTGGAAATAACGAAACACTACGAATCGACAGATGTGTCCTTGAAATGCGTCAGAGCCAACTGTTTTGTAGCAGTGCTAAATTCCAAAAACTAACTAAATACATAAATTAAAAAAAAAAAAAAAATCAGCCGTTCTCGTCAGATCGACGAAGATAAGCAACAACGTTAGTATTCGGATCGGCGACCGCCTGGGAACTCTGGCTGTCTTCATTTTTTGTCGCTACCCCTGCCAGCCCTCTACTCATGCTACCTTTCTCGTGTGACAAAGATGCTTCCATACTGATTTTAAACTAGATGCGATATTAAGGAACTCCGTTTGAAGAAGAGTGTGCCAAGGAAGATTAGCAAAGTGTCTCTGCAAATAACGAAACAGTATGAAACGACAGAAATGTTGTGAAATACGTCAGGGCATATTGTTTTGTAGCAGTGCACATCTGCAAATTTGTAAACAAAAATTTATCTTTCGCCTCTAGAGGAGATGGATGCTTTGTTGAACCTGTGTCCTCTGTCCGTGTTTTCGCACCTTTCCACGGCACCTTCCCAGCGCAGCGCTGCTCTAGTAGCTCCCAACGGCCGCCCACGGCGTCTCGGACACGCCGGTCAGGCCCGCGGCCGTCTCGCAGATGTTTCTCGTGCTTGTGCGGTCATATGGACCGCGACCCGAGCGGCAGCGAGCGGCAGTCGAGCAAAGTCGGGACAAGTCGGGACGGAAGGGGAGGGGACAGGCGAGAACGCACCGCGCAAATTACACAAATATCTGAAAAGCGCGGCGCGTGTCAGGCAGGTGAGAAAGCTTCCGTCGGTCCAGCAGGACACTGCCACGCCCCGCGCGGTCCCCCCGCCGCCCGGCCGCGCGCAAGCCCCACAAGATGCGTCGCCCGCGAGTGTCGGAGGCCGCACGCACCAAACGAATGATAGGCGGTGCAACGAGCAGCTGTGTTGTGCGTCTCACCCACGTGGCGGCGCGCGGCACTGCGCGTCGCCTTCGAGGTGGAAGGACGTGCTTTGCGTCAAATGTGCCACGGAAAACGGCGATTGCGTGTGTTGGGAGAAGGGGCGAACGCTTCTTCTGCAGTGCGGCTACGTAATAAGGACGCCAACGGCCATACCATGTTGAATACACCGGTTCTCGTCCGATCACCGAAGTTAAGCAACATCGGGCCCGGTTAGTACTTGGATGGGTGACCGCCTGGGAACACCGGTATCATAGCCCACGCAGCAACAACGAGGAGACCCGCAGCCGTAATCTCTGTCGATTTCCATAAGGCTTTCGACAGGATCAGTCACCGGTACCTGCTGAAAACCATCGCACGCCTCGGATTCGGACCAAAATTCGGCAGAACAATCAGGAACGTCATCACAAATGCCACCTCAACCGTAACAATAAACGGATGGACTTCCAAGTCAATAAGACTGGGAAGATCCGTCAGGCAAGGATGTCCATTATCTATGGCTCTTTTTACAATAGCTCTCGATCCCCTACTTCGAAAACTAACAGCCGAAATCGGAGGATACACAATGGGAGCAACAAACATCGCATGTATGGCCTATGCTGACGACATGGGCATCTTCATTCAGAACGAGAACGAACTAGAAATAATCCAGCCTATCATGGAATCCTTCGAAAAGGCTTCAGGAGCAAAAACGAATCCGAGGAAGACAGTGCTACTACCAATAGGCAACGGCAGACTGCAACCAGCGAGACAGTGGTACCGAGTGAC